>NC_048602.1:7764428-7981928 GCF_003668045.3 Cricetulus griseus | reverse complement strand
ACGGTTATTTTTTCATAAAGACCCAGGGTAGAGAGAATATACAGTGATACAAGCTGGACAGGAGTCTCACTGTTGAGGCCTTGACGGAAAGATAAGCCCAGAGCGTTTGCTGTTTTTTACAGTATTTTCCACTTAACCGAGAACTGGCTAATGATAACCCACCTTGTGGATCCCAGTATCTTAGAATTGGTCCCTTGGTCCCAGCATCCGCAGTCTCCAGAGCCAGTCCTTTTGGGATGTAGATCTCAGGACTTAGCATCTGTGTAATTGCTCATCCTTCTATTTTCCCATTTGGATGATCACCCTTTGATGGGGGATGTCCTTCTATATATATGATTCTCTTATTGGTTGATGAATAAAACAATGATTGGCTAGTAGCCAGGCAGAAAGCATACGTAGGGTTATGAGACCAGGAGAAGGCTGGGGAGAGAGAGAGGCAGAGAGGAGCCCAATGGAGAGGTAGAAGGAGTAACATGCCAGGACATTACCAGATAAGCCAAGAGCATGAGGAAATACTTAGATTAATAGAAATGGGTTAATAATTAAGAGAGAGCTAGCCAATAAGATGCCTGAGCCGTCGGCCAAATAGCTTATAAATTATTATAAGTCTCTTTGTGTTTATTTGGGGCTAAAGGACGTTGGGACCAGGCAGAACAGAAACTTTCATCTACAATCCTTTCTAACCAGGGATAGTGAAACGCTATCAGAGCTGGGGGGTTGTCTTATAGGAACCTTGAAATCCCTTTCAATCGTACCTCTGAAAAATGAGATTGTACATGATATCATCCCCACCAGGTGTTTACCCAGTGATATGTATGGTGAGTGATGAAGCAGGCTCACTAACAGGAGCAAGGTGTTTGAATCATGAACCCAACTTACAGCGTTTACAGAGGTCAGGGTTGTCCTGAGGGCCACAGAGATCTGAGCATGAGGAACTTTCCTCCATGGGCCCAAGTTCTGGGAAGGGAGATACAGTTGGAAGACACTGTTAAAACCTAGAGCCCCGTTCTTAGACCAGACCTCCACAGCATCCAAGTGTAAATTTTTTTAAGCAACCCGGGTTCAAATTTGATTCCACTTTAAAACAATGTAGCCAAAGAGCAAGGCCTGGGGGATGGATGGTTGGTCCCACATCCAGAAGAGAAAGACAGGACACTGTGAGGAGAAAGGTGTCCTGTATTCACGCCTTCAGCCAGGGGAGGTGAGATCAGCCTCTGCACCCAGGGAGCCTCAGATTTGGTCACCCCTCCTGGTGCTTCCACCTATGCACGCTATAACTATGGGACCCGGGGCTGGCTACCATCCCTGAGATTGGACCTCCTACCAGTTATGTTCCCTTTTGTCATCCCGATGCCCCTTACAATGGTAAGACATGAGAGTGCTCACCTGGAGCCAGAGACCAAAAGACTTAGAGAAAGCAAAGTTAGAGTCTGCCCAGGCTGAACAGAGCCACACCCTTTCCCCTTTGGCACAGAGGACAATTCTCCTACATCAGGGCATTGGGCATCCAAATCAGCGTTTGATGAAGGGATGAGTTTGCAGTCCTGAGAGTGCTTCAAGTAGGGCTTATAGCCAAACTACTCACTCCCTGTGCGCGCGCGCGCGAACACACACACACACACACACACTCCACACACTCGAGCGCATGCACATTCTACATGAGGCTTTAGTAAAGCTGAGCATCCACCATTCTGGGTTTTTTAATGCCTGTGGCTGGCCTAGCTTTTATCAGACACAAGAAAGCAACTCAGGACATTGCATGGAAGACGAACCTCCCATGGCCATGTCCTCTCGAGCAAGACACTATTATTCCATCTAACTCAGGAGTAGGGAATGGAAATCTCCCCAGAGTTCCCTATGTTCAGCACAGAAGCGAGTGTGAAATACTAGGCGGTTCTCTGTAACAACGGGGCTGGAGCTCAACACTGCTGCTGCTCATGCCCGAGAACGTCCTCTGCAAGGACGGTAACTCATGAAGCAAGGTTCTTGAAAACCCCACAGAAAAAAAGAAGTGCAGAGCCTGTCGGGAGCCGAGAACTGATTCCATTAGGGAATTTTTTGAGGTCCATGTAGGGACCAGCTCCCCATTTCGGCAGCCATAACAGCCAAACATATGCTTGTCTGACCTTGTCTTAGTCACTAAGAGGTCAGATGCTTGCCTCGTGGCAAGGAACCAATCAGAAGTTAGCTGGTGGTGCTATGCTTTACAGCTCTGGGTGTGCTTTACGGACAAGTGCACAGCAATGATGCACAGAGCATAGTAACCACCCTGGGAGGGCCTATGGGCCATAACAACCAGTTGACCAATCAACACAGGGCAAACCCTCCAAGTCTGGAGGCAAACCAATCCTGAGCCTGTGTGTACCCCTAGACACTCCCCTTAAGCTGCCCTACAAGATCTCTATGCAGATGCTTGGAACTGTCTTTTGTAGCCATCCGCCATGGCGGGTGGGTGAAAGACCCGAGCTAACATGGGGTTAGCTCGTTAAACAACAATAAAGCCTCATGCTGTTTGCATCAAGCTTTTGACTCTGCATGGTGATTGGGGTGGCTGAGGTCCTAGGCTAAGATCCTGGAGGCCTGAGCTTTCTGGGGGTCTTACAGTCCATACCTCTGGAGCTCTGGTCTGCATTGAATTGCGGATGCCAGCTGATTTGCTATTGAACAGCATGGCCTCAGTGGAGAATGCCTCCTAGTTTGCATCTCTACAGAAGTAAGCATTTGAATAGTCCTGCACCAGGGCAGAGGGCTAGGTTTACTGACAAGTGAAGACAGATAGTGAGGAGGTATCTGGCGAAGGGGTCTACTGGAGGAGAGAGAAAAGGCCTCCTGGTCAGGGAAGCACAGTTAGATGACAGCTAGGAAAATGCTGAATAAATAAGAGACTCCAGTTTTGCAGCATGGAACTGAGAGCTCTCTAAAGATGACAAGGTGTCTGTGTTTGGTCTTTGTCGCCATAGGGTTGCTAGGAGTTCCCAAGTCCACGCTCCCCGACTCAGGCCAAACTTCATGGCTTCCGTGGTTTGGGGCTGAGACATACCGGGCCACGACAAGAGCCAGCCAGGCTAGAGCGTGTACACGCAGCCTGAGACTCACACCAAAAGTATGGACCTACGCATATACTGCTATCTGAGTTATGACTGGGATGGAGTTTTCCCTCAGTTCTTTGTTCTTGAAGGAAATCATTCTACTCAGAAACATGGACAGTTTGAGAAGTTTGTTAAAAGCAAAGCCAGGCAAAGGACGGCATACTCCTGAGAGCTTGGGACAAGCTGGCCCGGATGAGAAGACAGCAGCATGATTTTTTAGGTTTGATATCTGCAGAAGAGGTTTCATGCATATTTATGAGGCAGATAGACTAGTCATGGGAATCAGGTGGCCTTTCCCTGCTCAAGTCTTAGCAGATTGGATCTCCCCTTTAAGACTTTTTTCCCATGATCCTCTTGAAAGTCCACAGGAGACGGTCAAAACCACAATGCAGGAGGTATCATAAGTAAGCCAGGCTCTTTAGATGCTGCAGATTGCTCACTGGTGTGCACTGGCAGCAGCTGAAAACTGTCCTTGGCGCCTTCGCTTCTGATACAACAAGAGCTCAAGTGTGGCTTCTCATTACTGGACCTTCAACTCAGGGAGTGCTTTCAACCGTCAGAGACAAAGCTACAACACACTGCTACAGTTCCCTTTCCTTTGCATCTGTCTTTCCAGCCCCAGTCCCCGCAAGTGAATCGTGGGGGCTTTTGACATGACCAGTGAATTAATTCATTAGGGCATTTACACTTTTATGGAATCATTGGTAGGTGGTGGAGACGAAGAGGCAGGCTGAGGAAAGTATGTCACTGAGGGAATGTCCTTGAAAGTCTCCTTCTCTGCTTTCTTCTGCCATGTCCTACTGCTGGGATGCTAGTGACTTGCCGTTGGCTAAAAAGCAATGGACCCAGGTGTCCACGGACTAAATCAGCACTCCTGTGAGCTAAAAATAAAACTTCAGCTCCCCTCCTTCGGTTGTCACATTTGTCACGGCAATGTTCCTACACCGAGGTGTTTGAACACATCAGCTGGGAGCATTCAGATTCATACCATGACAGTCCACCTCTGGTCCCAGAAGACGCATGGCCATCCAATCCTGCAAAATGGCTAACCCAACTTTGAGAGTCCCTACAATTTCAACAGTTTCAGTATTAGTCACAAGTCCAACCGAAGGGACCGGCTCCTCATTTCGGAGCCATAACAGCCAAACATGTGCTTATCTGACCTTGTCTTGGACACTAAGGTCAGATGCCTGCCTCGTGGCAAGGAAACAATCAGAAGTTAGCTGGTGGTGCTATGTTTTACAAGCGCACAGCAATGATGCACAGAGCATAGCAACCACCCTGGGAGAGCCTATGGGCCATAACAACCAGTTGGCCAATCAACACAGGGCAAGCCCTCCAAGCCTGGAGGCACACCAATCCTGAGCCTGTGCGTACCCCTAGACACTCCCCTTAAGCTGCCCTATAAGATCTCTCTGCAGCTGGTTTGAGCTGTCTTTTCTAGCCAACCATCATGGTGGGTGGATGAAAGACCCGAGATAACATGGGGTTAGCTCATTAAACAACAATAAAGCCTCATGCAGTTTGCATCAAGCTTTCGAATATGCCTGGTGATTGGGGTGACCTCGGTCCTGGGCTGAGATCCTGAAGGCCTGAGCTTTCCGGGGGTCTTACAATCTCTTCTGAGACTCAAGGCACCGTTAACTATGAGCTCTTAATAAAACATTTACACTCTTCCAACACCCAATGGAACAGAGTAAATGGTCCCATTCTACAAGAGAGGAATGTGGTGTGTGTGGGGGGGTGGAATAAGGAAGGGCTGAAGCAAAGCCATACCCCAAACCAGTAGGGCAAATATTAAACACTGTAGCTACAACCCAGAATTTAGAGTTGCTTCATTGGCACCGTTGGGTTCTTGTGGGATTGCTCATACTTACCCCTGTGGCCTTGCCACTTGCAGCACACATGACCTTTCACTCTGGTTCCATCAGTGCCTGTAGCTTTCCTTGACATACGTGCAATGCTCTGGGCACCACAACCATCCCAGGGTGTCATGGCAACTTGGACCTCATCTCCACTACCTCAGGCATTGACTATGAGGACGGCCCTGCATGGAATCAGTTTATGTGACATAGAACCAAATAGAAGCTTTTTTTTTTCTGGAACCCTGTGCAAGCTTCTGCAAGCACACCCCTACTGCATTCTTCATGCATGCTTGCAAAACCAGCAGCGCCACATTCATAACGCCAAGTTCTGTTGCCAACTCAAGATGTAACCCAGTTCATCAGGACCATGGCTACAATGGCTTCTTAGTTTCTGTGCCTTTGAATCAGGGAAATATTTCCCCACATGGGCATTTCAAGCAAGGCACCCTTTGACTGTACTTTTCTCTTTTTAAAGACGATCCTTCCTTCCACAAGCCGGGTGGCGGTGGCGTACACCTTTGATCCCAGCACTCGGGAGTCAGAGGCAGGCAGAGCTCTGTGATTTTGAGAGTAGCCTGGTCTACAAGGGCTATTCCAGGACAGCCTCCAAAACCACAGAGAAACCCTGTCTCAAAAGAAGAGGAGGAAGAGGAGGAGGAGGAGGAGGAGGAGGAGGAGGAGGAGGAAGGCTGGGCATTTGTGGAGCCATGATGTGGGAACAAGGTGTAGCTTGGGGCTTGAGAACATTTGCAGCCACAGACAAGGTGAGTGTGAATAAAGCAGATGTAATTGTTTAAAATACCAGTACAACCGTCGAGAAGCTTCACACAGTAGGAAAGGTACCTCAAGGAAGACAGTCCTGCTCCACTCCCTCCCTCCATCGGTTCCCACTAGAAAGCAGCCAGTGATAATTCCTCCACATAACAACTCATTCCATTCCTCTTAGATTTGGCCTCGCCCAGCTGTTCATGGGAAGCAATGGAGCAAGAGTCTTTTCCAGACTGAAGCGTAAATGACCCTCACCCCGATTCCCAAGTCATCGTTGCTGCCTGAAACCTCGTGAGCACAGTCTCTGTTGCCCACACTTCTATTGGCATTTGGACTTTCAAATTTTCCACCACATTTACCCCATGTGCTCTGCTCCTGCCTTCTGGGGCTCCTCCAGCCTCTGCCTCCAAATCCTTCCATGGCTATGTCAGTAACAAACCAGTCCCAAAGGTGTAAGGACCACATGGTCAGATTTAGTTATACTAATGACCCCCTCCCCAATCTGGACCAATTCACTCCATCTGTTACTTTTGTCATTGTTGGTATAAAAAAAAAACAAAAAAAACCCTCCCAAGAGAAGTAACGAGAGAGGGAGAAATTATTCTGGCTCATGGTTTGAGAAGGTACAGTCTACCGTGGGACACAGGACATCCTGGCTGGAGTGACTCCCTCCCATAGTGGAAGCGTGCGTGGCTGGCTGCGTCAAGCAAGCCTCAGAGCAGGACAGCAACAGAAGTATGTATAACCTTCAAGGCTTGTCCCTCGTAGCCGGCTTCATGCCCCAAACTTCATATTCCACAACCTCGCTAAACAGTGCTAGTGGCTGGCAACCATGTGTTAAAATATAATAGCCTATGGGAGACAGTTCAGATTCAGCCAATAATCTCACGGGTTGCACCAGCCTTTTGGGAGACACTGATTTCATGCCAGAAATCCTATATGCCCTCTGCTACTTTGGCATCCTGAAAGCCCCATATCACATCTCAGGAAAATTCTAAGGTAGGTGATGGGAAGCCATAGATTCATCTCCAAATTAGCCAGTCCCTTCTTCGTGGAGAGAGATCCAAATCATCTCTGGGGTGGAAACTTCAAGTTCTACACTAGAACCTAAGTCAGAGCCTCGGACTAAACATCCCTAGAAAACTACCCTCACAGGGATTTAGAAGCAAGATGTAGGTGGCTTCGGACCAGGGATCAGCCCATGGGGACTGCAAGGAGCCAGAACCCGGATATGGACCTTTAGATAGTGTTACAGGTAAAGACCACAGATAGGAATCTGGCCAGCAAGCCAACAAACATAGTCAATGCTGCCTCACCCTTCAGTCCCCGCTACCTTATTCAAGGAACCCAGGCCACTGGCACATGACTCCCTAGGTGTCCCCTAAGGACACCACTCTGTCCAGGTGAAATTTTCCTACATCCCCTGGGGTGCAGCCCCCAGCTGGTCTCACTCATCTCAGAGCACAGACTACCACAAAACCTCAGGACTCACTATCCCCCCCCCACCCCCCCTTCCCCCTTCCTGCTATCAGCAGCCTCCTCCCGGAAGCTGGCATCCTCTGTCTGGCTTGCGGCCAGCGGTATGGCCCAAAGGAACGAGAAGCTCCTCTATATAGCTCAGCCCACAGTATGATCCTGTAGCTCCAGGGACCCGCAGGTGAGAAGAAATGGGTTTCCCTATGGAGGTAGAACAGCTGTTCTCCTCTTGCCCTTCTTTCCAGACCTCTTATTGGGGCATCTGGATATCCAATTCCCCGACCTATTTCCCTGGATTCTGAGTTCCCTAGCTTTCCCCAACATACCGGCTAGAAGCGACCCACACTGCACACACCTAGTCCTACCTACCTAACTGTATTCCCTCCGTCAGCCTTCCTTGTACCCAGGAAGTCCCCTTATGCCATCTCCATGACAGTCTCCAACAGGACCACAGGGCAGACTTATATGAGCCTCCCTCTCTCTCTGTTGCAGGCATGGGACCCCTGTGGAGCTGGTGGGCTCTCTGGGCCGGAGCAGCCCTCCTGTGGGGTAAGTCAGATTGAACCCTGTCCATGTCCTTGTTCGTATCTGGGAAGCTTGCCTGCCTGGCTCAGCATCTTTCATTTAGAGCCCTTCCATAATCCATTCCCAGGATTCCCCCAGGCCAGCTGACATGAAAATGAGAGCCTGTGAAAAAATAAGGTGGGATTTCCCTACCCTGCATTTGGAGTGTTGAAAAGTCTCGAGGCTTCTGTTTTTAGGACTTTGTCTACGCTTCCACAATCCTCATCTTCCCTTATTCCTCTTGGACACACCACGGAGACCTATTAACACAGAAAGCACACTGGCAGCTGAGTTCAGTCAGACTGTAAGCTCCCACAGCACGTAAAAGTGTGGGTCGGAGATTCCACAGAAAGCTTTCGCTAGCCAGCCAGCTTGTGCAGAAGGTAGCAGAAGAAAAACAAGACAACAAACCATAATCCCAGTCAGCCAAAGAGAACAGTGGCAACTTATTCTAGGTGGAGCACGGTGCTCCAGGGTCCACAGTCGCCACCTGGACTGTCTCCCACGTTTCCAGTCCTCGTCTGCTGCATTTGAGTTCAAGAGCCCGTGCAAGCTGCTCAGGCACTGGGGCAGCAAAAGCCAGAAAGGGTTATAGATTCATGAACGCTGCACGAGTAGGGCAGGAAATAGGAGCAGAGGGGGAGAATTATCTCAAGAGAGTCTCAGGCCCAGGCCAGCGGGTTGGGTTTGTAGTGGGAGAAATAGGTAATGGACCCACGACTGCGTTTTCTTAAGGGTTGACCCAGGAGGCCACAGTGGACCCCAGGAACACTGGTGGGGAAGAATTCCTCACAGCCTTCCTGCAGAACTCCTAGCCCGGGTACAGCACCGCCGCTCTCCGCCTCTTCATCTCCAGTCTGTCAGAGAGCACCACCTCTGTCACCATCCTCAGCCAGGCCGATGACACCTCACAGAAGGTCACAGTGAAGCCTGGGGTGTCAGTCATGGGCAGCATGAGTGGCTAAGATGGCCGTCTACAATAGCTTCCAGCATCCCACGGTTGTGCACTCTGACCACACCATCACAGAGTGGACATTGAGTGCCAAGCCCAGGCTGGGAGAACTGACACGGGTGTGCCCTCTTGGAGCCCTGGAAGCCGAGGGCTTTGCGCTCACCTCCCATACCTCCCTTGACCGCCTTTTCCTGCCTTTCCTGCTTATTCTTCTCTGGCTCCCAGGACCAGCTGGCCAATGCCCCTCTCAACTTTAGCATCCCTGGCGTCCTTCCTTAATGCTCCCCTTTTGGCCAGGAACAAGATTCAAAATATTTACCAACCAGAGTGACCCAGAGCATACAAAGCAGAGCACGGTAGTGAGAATTCCCTCACTGGTCCAGCATCAATCTTCATATGTTGGTTTGTGGGGAGGTTGTGGTCCCCTGGGGAG
Organism: Cricetulus griseus; assembly: GCF_003668045.3. NCBI lineage: Eukaryota > Metazoa > Chordata > Mammalia > Rodentia > Cricetidae > Cricetulus > Cricetulus griseus. The sequence goes on along the minus strand of NC_048602.1, from coordinate 7,972,781 downwards.
ACCAGGGAGCCAAAATAGAAGGATCTTTGGGAAGGCGCTGGTCAGTATTTTGATACCTTAGAAACTACTAGAGTTCTACCTGTTGCTAACTGCAATGCTCATGAGATCCAAAACAGTAACAATGAGGACCGGTATGGGGGCGTCTCTGCATTCCAGCCTCCCTGGGTGCTTCATGAGCTTTGGCATTGTTAAGGGACACGATCTGGCCTTGTGTGGGACCTCGGGCTCAGCCCATTCAGAAGATGCCACCAGGCAGCTCCGGTGTTGTGAGGACACAGGGCCAGAGCCAGAGGGCCCAGGGTGAAACCCCAGCTGTGCCTGCAAGACCTTCAGTCTGTCATTCCATCTCTCCAGGCTTCAGTGTCTGTGACTCTCAAGTGGGGACCATGCCTGACCCCCCCCCCCCAGCAGGACTGTGGTGAGAGAGAACTAATGAATCTGTGTGAAGTCCTTAGATCGGTTAGTGGGGAAAGATCAGGGCAGTGCAGGGTGAGCTGTTGCTGGGGGGGCGCAGAAGGAGAGAGTCCTTGAGGGCTGGGGGCTGACCAGGAAGGGCTGTTTCTTCCCACATCGTCTTCAAACTGGGAACCCAGACCCAGGGATTTCTCATCCTGACAAAAGCGCTATCCTATTTCAAGGGTGTTGTATAGTTGACTAGCAGAATAGGGTGGGTAAATAATTAATTGACTATAACAATTAATACTCAATCCTTGGGTTCAGTTCCAAATCTTGCTCCCATTTTAGCTTATTAAAACCTGACAAGAAACTTCCCCCCAAACACCCAAAATCCTGACAACACCCCCTCTCGGCCTCTGTGAAGAAGCTTCCTCTGGACAAATCAGCACACTTAGGCCAGAGCACTTCCTATAATTTACCCAGTGTCCTATGCTGGGTACCTTGGCTAGACCAAGGCCTCCTACACTGTGATTTTTCCATTTTGCTTGTGTCTCTGCCTTCCTTCAAAAAGTAAGTGTGTGTGTGTGTGTGTGTGTGTGTGTGTGTGTGTGTGTTCTGAATGTGTGTATCTGTATGTATGCACAACGCCTGGGCAGGCATGTGTGTATCTGTGTGTAAGCAGAGATACACACCCAGCCATGCATGTCTGTATTCAGGTATGCACACCAAGACATGCATGTGTGCATTTGTGTGTCACACCCAGGCATGTATGTGTGTAAGCAAGTATGCACACCCAGGCACACATGTGTAGAGGCCAAAGGTCAATGCCAGGTACCCTCTTCTGATCCCTCCCATCTTGTCTGCTTGTTTTTGAGATTCTGAACCTGGAGCTCTCAATCAGCTAAACTGGCTGACCAGCAGCCCCTGGGATGTGCCTGTCCCTGCTCCTGCCAGTCTCACTGAGCTAATGCTCTTGACGCTGTGCCCAGCTTTCACATGGGGCTGGGATCTGAACTCATGTCCTCAGCTTACACAGCGAGCGCTTTACCCGCATCCCACTGGCCTGTCTTCCGCTTCCTGTCCTTTGACCATTCCGGCCAGGTGGGAAGACAAGGAAGAGGGGATCAAATATGAACAGTTGAATGTGTCGGTGGCTGCTCCTGGTCCCTCTTCACTACCCGCCATTCCTCTGGGCCAAGCTGTGCTGAACAGTGAAATCGCAAACCCTGGGGTGCCAGGGAACCAGGAGAATCCCTCTCCACGAGGCTGCAAACCTCAGTTTCCATGTCTGTAGAATGGGTGGCTGTGAGCCCACTGCCCACAGTCCACCCTGAAGGAGGCCCCAGGTTTCTGACCTCAGGAAAGTTTCTAACTCTGTTTCTAACTCTCTTCCTCCCCAGCCCGGCTCTCCCCAGGAGAGGCTTCCTGCCAAGGCATCCAGTGTACATCTGGACAGCGCTGCCAGATGGTGAGCGGGAAGGCCAGGTGTGTGGCAGAGTCCATAGCTGTCTGCCGCGCCCAGGGTGATCCCCATTACACAACCTTTGATGGCCGTCGCTATGACATGATGGGCACCTGCTCCTACACCATGGCTGAGCTACGTAGCACCAATAAGTCTCTCCTGGCCTTTAAAGTAGAAGCCAAGAATAAGAACCGGAGCACCAACAAAGTCTCCTACGTGCGCTTGGTCACCGTGCACGTTTACAACCATACTGTGTCCCTGGAGTATGGAGAAATTGGCATTGCCCGGGTGAGTTCCCCAAGGCTTTGAGTTTGAGGCCTTTAAACTACCAGTCCAAAAAAGGAGTCAAACCCTTGGCTCTACCACCATCCAATATGTCAACGAAAGAGATGGGTGGTGGAGGGGATTTACTCAGTGTGGCCGCTTGGGTAGAACAATTAACCTTGAAGTCTCTCTTGAGAGGAATGACAAGAACGTTGCAGGCGTACACAGGCAGGAAACAGAGGAGCTGCTCGGGAGTCCACAGCAGAGAGAGCAGGCACTGGTGCTTAGGCGTGGCTTGATGCTCACCATCTCAGCTCTGGTTCTAGGCGGGTTCTGGAGAAGCTGGAGTTGCTGTGAGCTCTTGAGGGACACAACCTGGTCCCCATGAAGTGATTACTTCCACCCAAAAGTGCGGTCTGGCCACTGCGGAGAGTACTTTTCATCTGGGGGTGATCACAACATGGTGACCTGTCTTGTGAGGTGACCTGCTGTTAGTTTGAGTCGTTTTGGCCCCCTGTCATACATAGATGTCCGTTGATCTGTAGAGGCAGAGAGAGTGTCTGGGGAGGGCAATGAAAATTAGAGGCAAGGCAGGGCCAAAGAAGATGGCTGGAGAGATGGCTCAGTGCTTAAGAGAACTTGCCAAACTTGAAAATCACTGGGTTTCGGTTTCTAGCATCCATGCCTATAACTCCATTTTCGGGGGACCTGATGCCCTCTTCTGACCTCTGTGGCAATAGTATGTGGTTCAATCCGTCCAGAAAACCCTCCTATACATAAAAATCTTTATAAAGCCTCTTTTAGGCCGAGCACAGTGAAGCATTTGCACTGGTAAGACACGCAGAGGGCTGTAAGGACCCGTTGTGGGGTGGGTGTCTTAGACAATTTCATTAGCAGCTTATATCTTGAACAAAGTGACACTCCACTGTCACGATGGGAGTATTATAAGGTGGACAGTTAGGTGATCAAATCACACTTAAAAACCTTTTGTGGAGGTGTGGTTCGGAGTCCCTCAAGTGCCTCCTGTCACACAAAATGTTGCTTTAAGTGGTGGGGGGCGCGGTCCATGATCCATCTTTAGACGAACCTCAACAGGCTCCGTCTGGGGTCCCATCATCCCTTTCTGCTGGGTCATCAATATGATGGCTTTGGGGGTTAATTCTCTTTCTAGTACATACAGGAAACTGTGGTAGGTGTCATCAGCCAGGCTACACTGTCGTGGCTGTGGGAACGCCTGCCCCAAGGACGCAGTAGAATAGGGGGTTAAGTCCTGCATCAGTCAGAGGCTTATGAGTGTGTACCTTCATGCTCAGCTGTCCCCTGGTTACAGGGAAGTAACTATTATAGCTAAATGGTCATGGGAAACCCTTAGGAGGCTATTATGGATTCCGGTTAGCGGAAGCTGTCTCACGTGACAGTTCTTGCAAGGCTCAGCAGCCTCTCCCCTTCGGGGACAGAGCTCCAGTTCCAAGTTTTCAACTCTTCATCCAAGTTTTGGGTAAAGCTGGTGTCTTCCTTGATCTCTTTTGTTTGTTTGTTAATAGTTACATTTGGGGTTTTAAATTGAGATTCTCATTTGTGATCATTATCTTCCATAGGGAAAATTACTTTCAATTTTTAATTAATTCACTAATTATTTTTCCTATGCCCAGTCAGTTCCCCTCCTCCTCTCATCCCAGCCTCTCCCCAAACATCCACTCTTCCCCCCAACCCGTCCACTCCTCCTCCTTTCTTTTCAGAGAGGGGCAGGCTTCCCATGTATGTCAGCCAGCCATGGCATATAAGGTTGCAGTGAGACTAGGCACCTCCTCTCCTATTAAGGCTGGATGAGGCGACCCAGTAGGAGGAAAGGGTCCCCAAAGCAGGTGTTTGAACGTTTTATCTTCTTAGTTGCTGTAGACTCTCTAGGCTGTGTCTACCAATCAAGGAAGATCCGTGGCCCTGCCCCCTTAATTGCGTGTAATTTAAGCCAAATATCAGGTGTACCTTGGCAAGTTACTGAATGAGATTGACCATCCTTGCATTTCTGGAGGCTTCTGGTTGTAACTTAGGACAGCAACTGCAATCTTTAGGGCACAGCTGCGAAGAGCAGCAGCTCTCCTGAAACGCTTTGTATCGTTTGCAAGCTTCTCTGCTCAAGTGCCCAACAGGACCTTCGTGATGGGGTCCAGCCAGCGTCTGTCATTGCTGGAATCTGAGTTCCTCCTGTCTTTTCACTGGTAACACATCTCTTGAATATGGAATCTCGGGACTAAGTTATCTCGCTAGCCTTGTTTAAGACAAGGGCTTCTACAGCAGCCCGGGAGGGGTAGCTGGAATGCTGGCAAGAGTTTCACCAGCCTTTGACCAATTTAATAGGTTCTAAGTAGAAGCAGGATGTGGATCCAGCAACACCTGGGTTAGCCTTCCTTATGTGAGCATCCTGCCAGGCCCATCTCAGTGGGAGCTGCCCTCTATTGCACTCGAATGGACACCCTGAGAAAACTGGGTGCCCTAATGGTCTCTGCAGGAAAAAAACATTGTAGAGTCGCCACTACATCAAGTAGGGGTTCTGCCCTGATGCCCCAGCAGCTTCACTGAGGGGGAGAAGAGCTGGCTCAGGTCCATCAAAAGGCAGTGGAACATTTGAGAATTTCTGGGAATGCAGGGCTTAAAGTTCTAGTTGCATTGATTCCCTTCCCTTGGGGTCTTCGTTGTGAACCGGTAGGGGTTATTGTTGATGTCTGGGACTTTATACACTAGATTGGTCCCCACTGTTAGAAGAATGTTGATTATATAAAAATGGTTAAATCGTGTCCTGCTCTTCCAGAGGTTCCAAATTCAGTTCCTACCATCTACATAAAATTCCCATCACCCATATACGATAAGATGATCCATTATTGCCTGGAACTCCAGTTCCGGGGCATCCAATGCCTCTAGGCCCTGTGGACACCCTCTCTCTCTCTCTCTCTCTCTCTCTCTCTCTCTGTGTGTATGTGTGTGTGTGTGTGTCTGTCTGTCTGTCTGTCTGTCTGTCTGTCTGTCTGTCTGTCTGTCTCTCCCTCTTTCTCCCTCACACACACATGTGAGATATATATATATCTACATATAATTGTTTTAATATTTATAACTGTTTTAATTGCAATTCCAACTGCAAAATGGTACAAAAATTCAATGGCCCATTTAAGAGTCCTGTCTCTTTTCCATATAATGGAAAATTAGGCCACATTGTATTGCAGTGCTGTGTCCCTAATGGGGAATTTAAATTTGTTTAATTTTTTCATTTTAGTAACAGGGAACTTTTAAGTCTCTGATGCAACTAGTTAAGAGGCTTGAACCCCATTCTATGCAGAGATCTGGGTGTGGACTTGATTCTCTCCCAGCTGGGGTTCAAAGGGCACCCCCACCAGTTCTGTACATTAAAACACCAAACAAAGCTGGGCGGTGGCGGTGCGAGCCTTTCATCCCAGCACCAGGGAGGCAGAAGCAGGCGGATCTCTGTGAGTTCAAGGTCAGACCGGTCTACAGAGCGAGTTCGAGGACAGCCAGGGTTATGCAGCAAAACCCTGTCTCTAAAAACAGAACAAAAAAGCAAAACAAACAAAACAAAAAAAGTAAACAAAATGTCAGTCAGGACTGCTCAAAAAGAGCCCCGTGCCAGGAGACACAGGAAGGAAGAGACATCAGAGTTAATGTAGGCATCCTCACGACCAGAAACAAACAGGGGAGCTGGGAAACCGGATCCCTCAGCCTAAAGGAACTTGTTGGCCAGTCAGGACTTCAGATAAGAACCAGGGATCCTCCAGGCATGAGCCGTGGAACCGATCAGATCTCAAATGCAAACAAATCAAGACCCCCCCAAAGCCACTGCGGGATTAGGCAGTCCTGCATGATATGAAGAAGGATTCTTTGGTTAGCAACAAGTGTTTAGTTTCCTTTCTCAGAGACTAGAATCCTGTTACTCCTGGTATGTTATGGCAGATGAGGGAGTAAGGACAGGGAGAATAATCTGGGCTGATTGGCAAGCTGGTGTCAATAGTTGAGGACACACCAGTCCACTGTGCCCAACATTGCCCGTTCCGGTAGTCCTAGCTAGCCCTAATTGTCAACTCAACACCTTCAAGACATCTGAGAGAAGCCTCACTTGAGTGAGGAAGCTGTCTAGAGCAGTTTGGCCTGTGGCCGTATCTGTGAGGGATTGTCCTGGCCATTGGGTGTGGCTGGGCTGCTCTAGGAACACCATTCCTAGGCATGTGGGCCTGCTCTACAGAAAATAGCTTAGGAGTGAGCCAACCAGCAAACAATATTCCTTAGGTTTCTGCTTCGAGCTCCTGTCCTTGTTGTGGCAGGTTCGAGGAGCCCAGAGACTAACCCAAGGAGTCCACAATCTGCTGCAAAAGCAAAAGGTTTCTTTTTATTTCAAGTTGGCCAGCTAGGATCTCACTGCATGGCGGGCAAATGAGACGCCAACCAGCCAAAAAGAGAAGTTTTTAAAGGGGCAGACCATAAGGTTGAAGGCCACAAATTACAGAGTTTCCGTGGTTACTTAAGGTCATACAAAGTACAAAGTTAGTCAGTAACTATACATTTTAAGGGAGATACGTTTGACTGAGATAAGACAGGGGGCATGGGCTTGCAGGGTTACAGAGTCACAGTTATCCCCTGGGTTGGGGGATCTTTATGACCAGCAATTAGCAAAGGAATGTTAACAGGAGTGATGGACAGTTACCTCTCCTTCTCTAAGAGCAGGGGATCAGGCGCCAGTCATGACACTCCTGATTTAAGTAGTTAAATTTTCCTTTTCCATTACACGTTCCCTTTTCAGGGCCTAATTTGTTTTTTGTTTGTTTGTTTGGTTGGTTGGTTGGTTTTTCTTCGAGACAGGGTTTCTCTGGGTAGCTTTGGAGCCTATCCTGGCACTCACTCTGGAGACCAGGCTGGCCTCGAACTCCCAGAGATCTGCCTGCCTCTGCCTCCTGAGTGCTGGGATTAAAGGCGTGTGCCACCAACACCCGGCTCAGGGCCTGAGTTTTTAAACTTTTATTAATTTGAATTTTTGGTCCCTCATCCTAAATTCTTCCCTCACTGATGAATGGCGATCTGAATGTGTAAGCCAAATAAACCTTTTTCCTCCCCCAAAGTTGCTTCTGGCCAGTGCACTGCATCACAGAAAGGAAGCTAGCACACTGTAGCACTACAATGGCGGTTTAATGAGGCCCGCGGCCTGCGACAGATTGGTCATCATCTTGGCCGTTGCTAGTCTTGACTAGTTCTGCCCACAGCCGTTTGTCTCTCAGGCCCTGTCTCATGAACATGAACCCTGCTTTGGTTCCCTGGTTCCCTGCAGCTGCCCCTGGCTGCCACCAGAGCTGCCTGGCTCCTTCCTCACACTGGCTTCAGGCTTGTAGTGAGCCTGCTGTTCTGCCAGGCACTGCTGGAGATGCCGGAGACAGAACCGTGAGGTGGCCTTCTAGTGGCTCAGACAGACGGAGAATGTGGGAAACCAGAACATTGTGGGAGAAGGCTAGAGGCCATGGGGACCGGAAGCCAGAGCAGGAGGGATGATGGGGATGGCCTCACTGAGTCAGTGACACCTCAGCAGAGGTTAGCTGGGGGTGGGGGTCTTCATGCACACCTCAGGGGTAACACTTCAGCCACCAGAGGTGCAAGAGCAAGCATCCCTAGGCTCAGCTGGGAAGGACAGGGAAGGAAGGCGTCCTGTGCACTAGAGCTGGGGACTTGAGCGGAGGACGCGAGGGCCGAAGGGGAGATAATACAGGGCTCTGACCTCTGCCGCCTCTCTGCAGATCGACTACCAGTACTCAAGCCTCCCTGCCTCCCTGAGTGAGGGTCGCCTGCGTGTGTACCAGAGCGGGACACAGGGTGTGATAGAGCTGGACTTTGGGCTGGTGGTCACCTATGACTGGGATGGCCGGCTGACACTGAGCCTGCCCAAGCGCTTCCAAGACCAGGTGTCTGGGCTGTGCGGCAACTATAACGGAGACCCTGCTGACGACTTCCTCACGCCTGACGGGAAGCAAGCTTCTGATGTGTTAAACTTCACCAAAAGCTGGAAGCTGGATGACGGCGACCACTTATGTGATGATGGCTGTTACGGCAACTGTCCCTCGTGCACGGCAAGCCAGTCCCAGTTCTTTAAGGGAGACCTTTTCTGTGGCTTGCTAACTCTGTCCATGGGCCCGTTTGCTGACTGTCATGGCTTTCTGGACCCCAAGCCTTTCCTGGAGGAATGTGTGTATGACATGTGTGTGACTGGTGGGGAACGCCTCACCCTGTGCAACGGCCTCAGTGCCTATGCTAGAGCCTGTGTGGACCTGGGCATCCCTGTCCGGGAATGGAGGTCGCGAAGCAACTGCCGTGAGTTACAGCCAGGGTTGGGAGGTCTTGGCGAAGGGCCGGGGAACTGCTGGATCTGCTTGGTAACTGGGCACTGACTGTGTTTCCACCTAGAGACAGGCAATAACAGGAACACTGGGATGACCAAGACACCCCGGCTCTACGACAGAGAGCCCAAGGCTAGAATATACATAGTGATGCCCAGGGACAGACTCCAATGTCTGGCATGAGAGGACACTCAGGCAAAACTGTAGAGTAAATAGAGAGGGGTTCAGGACAAGACTAGGGGGTTCTAGAGAGATCAATGACTCTAGTGAGGATTTCTGACGCAGTTATGGGGAGAGTTTTCCTAGAAAAAGAATGCCCTATTTGAAATCCATGAGAAGGAGTGGAGTAGCCAGAAAGGGGAAGGAGAATGTGGGCTCCTGACCCAGGGAACCACGAGGTTTGCCGGGCAAGGTAGTCCCCTAAGTTACAAGATAAAAGTCAATGATCATTCTTTGCTTGTAACACTCCCATGACTCCCCTGGCCCCCACCCCACACCGGACTGAGCCACAGATGACTAGCCAGGTGTCTATCCAGTAAAGCTGTCACTCATTCAATCAACAAACATGCCGTGTCGTCACAATGGCCTCTTCCACGCTGGCAACGTGCAGGGCAAAGTCAGAGGCCACACTAACATGCCTGCGGCCGGGAGACACCTCAGAGAAATGCTGAAGAAGCATAAAGGATGGGGGCGGGGGGACAGCCCTGGACTCAGTGCTTAAGACTAGGACTTCAGGCCGGGCGTTGGTGGCGCACGCCTTTAATTCCAGCACTCGGGAGGCAGAGGCCGGCGGAGCTCTGTGAGTTCGAGGCCAGCCTGGTCTCCAGAGCGAGTGCCAGGATAGGCTCCAAAGCTACACAGAGAAACCCTGTCTCAAAAAAAAAAAAAAAAAAAAAAAAAAGAAAAGAAAAGAAAAAAGACTAGGACTTCAGAAGGGTGATTGAGTGATTGGTCCAAAGGGAAACAAAGATACTGTTTGGACTTCCTGCATCACTATGATGCCCCATCGTCCAGTAAGCCTCCCAGATAAGTCTCTCCAAACTCAAGACAAAGGAGAAGCCAGTGAGTTCAGTGTCTTGCATGTGCAGCTCTTAGGCCTAGTGGCTGGAGCTGAAGATTCAGTATGACTGAGTCAGGCTGTGTCCCCACTCCAGCAAAACTTACATCCCTGGTGGGGAGGGACAGGCAGTTTAGCAGATCAACTATGAAAGACCTTCAAAGGACAAAGAAGGCAAGTCCTGTGATCGCATCTGGAAGCTTGGGGAAGACTTTGGAAATCAATGACTCTAGGCCCAGGGTACAGAGAGGAGATGGAGTCAGCCAAGCCATCACAGCGATGACAAGGGGTACCCCTCATTCCATCCGTATAACCAGTGAAATCAGTGTTGTGTAAACGCTTTGACTCCCGGGGCCAGGAGAGTGCTGGTGTTGGAAACCAAGCTGTCTGGGCTCCTGTAGCCTTTGGTACAGGGGACCGGGACACCAGGCAGGAGGCTGCTGTGGTTCGTGGGCTGTGGAGACAGATTCCGGGTGGGCTCGGACCATGAAAGTCACAGGATTTGCCCACTGACTGGTTGCCCAGGGATGGCATGGGGGAGGCCATTGGGGCCTGAGCAGCAGGAAGGCATGAGTGACATTAACGAGGGGTGTGGAGCTCCGGGGAAGCAGCATTGTCTGGGGGAGCCCCACCCTAGCCTGACACAACTTCTGTCCTTTCCACAGCCCTGTCCTGTCCGGCCAACAGCCACTACGAGCTCTGCAGCCCTGCCTGCCCAGCCTCCTGCAACTCAGAAGCTCTACCCACCAACTGCTCTGGGCGCCCCTGTGTGGAGGGCTGCGTGTGCCTTCCTGGCTTTATGGCCAATCGTGGCCATTGTGTGCCTGTGTCATCCTGTGGCTGCACCTTCCAGGGCCGCTTGCTGGCCCCGGGTCAGGAAGTGTTTGCTGACGACCTATGCCGGCAACGCTGCACCTGTGATGGAGCCACCCAGAAGGTGATCTGCCGGGACACGCCAGGATGTCTATCTGGAGAGCGCTGTGGGGTGCAGAATGGCTTCTTGGGTTGCTACCCAGAATACTTCCGCAGCTGCCAGGCCTCCGGAGACCCGCACTACATGACCTTGGATATGCGGAACTACAATTTCATGGGTACCTGCACCTACATGCTTGTTGCCTCGTGTGGCCAGCACCCCTCCCTCCCCGAATTCAAAGTGGTTATGGAAAACGAACGTCGCGGAAGTCAGAGCGTGAGCTTTGTATATTCCGTGCAGCTGGAGGTCTATGGAGTAAAGCTGGAGGTGCCCCGGGACTATCCGGGCAAAGTACTGGTGAGTGTTGCATGTCATGGAACTGGGGAGGGCAGAAAGCCACTGAAAGACTGGTGGATGGGGGGAGGGGTGGAGTGGGGTTCATTCAATGATCTTATGGCTAAGGCCCATACCCCAGACTTAGCCCCTGCTATCTGGGATAGCGGTTCTGATTGTCCCCCAGTCTGTTTTCCTTTGCCACCAGGAGCCACCATTCCCTGGGTGGTTGTGGAAACTTGATGAGTCTGTATCTGCGGAGTCTTTAAAAGAGGTTTTGGTGCTCAGTAGATATTAGTGGGTCCTGGTTTTGTTTTGTTTTTTTTTTAATTTTTTAAAAGACTTTATTTATTTATTATGTATACAACATTCTGCTTCCATGTCTATCTGCACACCAGAAGAGGGCACCAGATCTCATAACGGATGGTTGTGAGCCACCATATGGTTGCTGGGAATTGAACTCAGGACCTCTGAAAGAGCAGTCACTGCTCTTAACCTCTGAGCCATCTCTCCAACCCCTGGTTTTGTTTTTAAGAAGCTTTGGAATTATAGACTTGTGCATTTTTCTAAAGGATGGTCCAAGCAAGGTGCCAGGGATCCTGGAATGTCAGGAGCAAAGTGAACATTTTTGTTGGGGGGGAGGGGGATGGAGATCCTAGTTTAGCCTCTCAGTCTGAGAGAACGTCTGTCCACCCAGACAGAACACCAAGGCTACACATAGTGAGAGCTTGTCTCAAAATATCCAGCAAACAAAAGAAAAGCCAGAGCCAGGCAGTGGTGGTGCACGCCTTTAATCCCAGCACTTGGGAGGCAGAGGCAGGTGGATCTCTGTGAGTTCCAGGCCATCCTGGTCTACAAAAGCAAGTTCCAGGACAGGCTCCAAAGCTACACAAAACAAAAAAGAAAAGCCAGTCTGCCTGGCTTTGTCCTCTTCTTTGTGCTCTCTTCTCCCCAGGATGGGCCTCAATTCATCACTTTTTTTTTTTTTCTTTTTTGAGACAGGGTTTCTCTGTGTAGCTTTGGAGGCTGTTCTGGAACTCACTCTGGAGACCAGGCTGGCCTCGAACTCATAAAGATCTACCTGCCTCTGCCTCTGCCTCCCCAAATGCTGGGCTTAAAAGTGTGTGCCACCACTGCCTGATGCATCACTTCTTTTCAGGCTCTTGCTTTCCAGGCTGTCTGCTGTGTTATTCATAATTTGGCTCAGTCACCCTGAGGGCCAAACTAGTCTTATTCACTAGGGTTGAAAACCCAGATCTCTGGACCAGCTGGCTAGGCAAGGGCCAAAGGACATCCCTAGGTTGGAGTCCATACCTAGAAGGCAAGTGTCCAGCTTCAAGCCTTCCCAAACAGGTTTTGCAAATCTACAATAACTCCCATCCCATGATCAAAATAGCTTCTCTGCTATTCTTGAGTCTTGATACAGGCAAAGTCAAGTTTACAGACAGCTCTCATCCATCCCTGCCCACCACCCCCCCAAATATGGTAAAAACCAGGCCTGTTGACACATACCAATCCCAGCACTCGGGAGGCAGAGACAGACAGATCTGTGAGTGCCAATCTAGCCTGGTCTACATTTCTAGTTCCAGGCCAATTAGGGATACACAGTGATACCCTGTCTTGAAGACAGACAGACAGACAGATAGATAGATAGATAGATTGATACATAGATAGATACATAGATACATAGACACATAGATAGATAGATAGATAGATAGATAGATAGATAGATAGATAGATAGAGCCTGGTGTAGCGGTGCACGCTTTTAATCTCAGAACTTGGGAGGTAGAGACAAAAAGATCTCTGCAGGTTTGAGGCCACAGAGCCTAGTCTACATAGCCAGTTCCAGGACAGCCAAGGCTATAGAGAGACCTTGTCTAACGTGTGTGTGTAGAAATGAATTGTTGGATAGTCACACCATAGGCCATAGTTATAAGAGGGAAGTTTGGGTAATGGCCAATGCCCTGGAGAGAGGAAAGGTGGACAAATTAAAAGTGGGAAACATAACTTCCCTTGTGCTAGGCTCTGTATCCCCCCTCCCCATGTTTGGTTTGGAAAGTCTCTTGGTAAAGAGAGGGCACAATTAATTACGTTCTCCCATCTCTCTGATGTGACATTTTACCTAAGGCTTGAATATTAATTAACCATTGTATTAAAACAACTAAATGCAAAGGTCTGAATATCAGACTAAACAGAAAGGTTTAGAGTGCTATGGGTACTGGGGAGATGGGCAAAGCAGGTACCCTGACCTGTTGGTTCTCCTGCATCTCTTTACCCAGATGGATGGCATCAGTCTCCACCTGCCTTTTCAAGCCGCAAGAGGAAAAGTCGTAGTGTTCCGTCAAGGCAAGTACGCCACGCTGCGCACGGACTTTGGGCTGACTGTCAGCTTCAACTGGGACACCCATGTGACTGCCAAGGTGCCCAGCAACTATGCTAAAGCTGTGTGTGGGCTCTGTGGGAACTTCAACGGGGACCCTCGTGATGACCTGGGTCTGCAGAGTAAAGGGGAAGCCCTTGACCCTCGAGACTTCGGGAGGAAGTGGCTGGTGACAGCAAAGCCCAGCTGCAGGACTGATGAACAACATGTGTGTCCCGACATAAACAGCAAGGTGGTGGCAGAGAACAGGAAGAAGTGCCATATCCTCGGTGACCAGAATGGCCAGTTCAGGGACTGTCGGAGAGTAAGCACGTTCAACAACGCCCTCATGGAGTGTATTTATGACAGCTGCCGCATGCGGGGTCAAACCAAGCCACTGTGCGACACGCTGTCCACATACACCACCATATGCCAGGCTGAAGGGGTCACCGTGTATCCCTGGAGGAGTGAGAAACTTTGCCGTGAGTACCAGGAGTGGCAACCAGGGGGTTTGGGTCTGATGTTTGTTCATTCGCATTCAAGTAGCATTGACTTCATCCTTATGATGCCTGGCGAGGAAGGGGCTGCGCACATGCCCTGGAACTAAGGGACAGCAACATGACGCTAAGAAGTCCTGTGACCGAGTACACCTGGTAACCCTAAGTTTGATTGCCAGTGACAATCGTCAGTCAGAGACAACAGGAAGCTGTTGTATATTTGAAAGGAGACTGCTAGGACCAACAGACAGAATCTCCCCTCTTCATTTTATTTCATGTAAATGGCCATTTATTTAATATAAATGGCCAACATGCTTAGAGCCCGCAGTATCAAAGCATGGGGGCTGCAATAGCTAGAGGAACTGCAATAGCTCAGGGTGGGGAGTTCTTCTGGCTTGGTTTCAGAGTTTTGGGGTTTGGCCAGCTTTTTTCAGTTTCAATTTTATCTGACACTGAAGTGTGAACACAGAGCCTGACCCAAGTTTGGCAAGCTCTGCCCGGGAGCTCAGCCCAGCCTGCTTGGCTGGGTGCTTCCTTCGCTTTTGTAGAACTGCTTGACTGATGAGTCTGAGTGACTGGTGTTTAGGAAGGGACAGAAGACATGGTTTGATTTGGTTGGTTGGTTATTCTTTAAGGTTTATTTATTTTATGTGTGTGGGTGCTTTGCCCACATATACGTCTCTGCACCAACGGGTATTCGGTGCCCAAGGAGGTCAGAAGAGGGCATCAGACTCCCCCTGGGATGGAACTTGCATTCCCTTGTGAACTGAGCACTGTATGGGTGCTGTGAACTGAACACTGGTCTTCCCTCAAGAACAGCAAGTGCTCCTGACAGCTGAGCCATCTCTCCAGAACCATGTTTGTCATTTCATTGTAACACTAAATGTTTTCACTAAACTGTAGTATAAGTAATTTTTTTTTTTTTCGAGACAGGGTTTCTCTGTGTAGCTTTAGAGCCTATCCTGGCACTGGCTCTGGAGACCAGGCTGGCCTCGAACTCACAGAGATCAGCCTCCCTCTGCCTCCCGAGTGCTGGGATTAAAGGCGTGCACCACCAATGCCCAGCCGGGGAACCTTATTTCTCAGAAAGGTGCACACCTTTAATCCCAGCACTCGGGAGGCAGAGGCAGGCAGATCTCTGTGAGTTCGAGACCAGCCTGGTCTCCAGAGCGAGTGCCAGGATAGGCTCCAAAGCTACACAGAGAAACCCTGTCTCGAAAAACAAAAAACAAAAAAACAAACAAAAAAATGTCACACACATTAGCATTTATTTCCAATATTAGCAGTACCATTAAAGATACTATGGATTGACCACAAACCACAGTTGCTTGAGAACTGAATCTTATTTCTGAGGCTCAGAAACAATGAGGAAAGGTGTTCCCTTCATCCTACTGAACATGGTAGTTTCTTGAAATAGGGCCACTTTGTGCATGTGTGTGTGTTTGCGTGCGTGCGTATGTGTGTGTGTGTGTGTGTGTGTGTGTGTGTGTGCTTGTGTATCTTGGAGGAACCAACTGTATTAAACCAAAAGTAAAAAAATCTTTGATCTTGATGTCCCCTCTCTCTGCAGCAATGAACTGCCCTCCTCACAGCCACTATGAGCTGTGTCAGCGAGGCTGTCCGTTGACCTGCGGAGACCTGCCAGTGCCTGGAGGCTGTGGCTCAGATTGCCATGAGGCCTGTGTCTGTGATGAGGGATTTGTCCTCAGTGGTGAGACGTGTGTACCCCTGTCTTCCTGTGGTTGCGTATACCGGGGCATTTACCACCCTGTGGGAGACGACTTCTATCCTGGCCCTGAATGCAATTCCCTTTGCCACTGTTATAAGGGTGGCCTGGTGGCCTGTCAGCCCTCGTATTGCAGCCCACATGAAGTCTGTAAGCTGTCCAGTGGCATCCTGAGGTGTGTGGCTGAGGATTCAGCCACCTGCCAGGTATCAGGATCGTCCCATTACACCACCTTTGACGACCGTCGATTTGACTTTCTGAGCAGCTGTGTGTTTGTGCTGGCTCAGACCTGCTGGACCAGGCCGGGCCTGCCACAGTTCACAATCCTTCAGGAGAACACCGCCTGGGGCAACAACAAGCAACTCAGTGTGATCAAGACGATCACCGTCCAGGTGGACAACTACACCCTGCAGCTCGAGCAGAACCAATGGAAGGTCAAGGTGAGAGCGTAGGTGGGGGCCCTAGAGGAGACGTGGGCCTTGGGGGCTGATGGGTGAGGCATGGCTGTTATTTATTCTTTTGTTTAAAAAGAAGAAAAGAGAAATGCTGAGACATGAGACATGTTGACTATAAGTTTATTATAAGGCCCGGCATAGTAGGGAGCCTAAGAAGAGGAGAGACAGAGGGAGAGCGCATAGGTGACAGACAGAGTAGAGAGGAAGCAGAGAGAGTAAATGGGCAGGGATCTGTCTTTTTAAAGGGGTCCTCTGCACCTGCGTGCAGACTTAGTTCCCATGGAACCTTGGGCTGACCAGGATACTGCCTGTTCCACCAGGTAACAGGGGCAGGCCAGCATAATGCCTGAACCTTTCAATGGCGTGGGCAGTGTTCAAGAAAGTGCATGAGAAAGTATAACCTCAACAAGAGGAGGTAGGGATAGAAAGCTTAGAGTAAGGAGGTCTCGGGGACCTGGGCCCTTTCCCATATGGCTTTGTCTCTCCTGCTCTATCCTTAACGGACCCAATCCTTATCTTCCTGTGAACTCCCATACCAGGTCCCTGTTTACTGTGTGACACTTTCTGGAAAGACACAGACACAAATTCTCTCTCTCTCTCTCTCTCTCTCTCTCTCTCTCTCTCTCTCTCTCCTCACTTCAATACAGACACAGACCTCATGGCAATTTGAGGCACTGGCAGGTCCCCACAGGTCAATGGACAGCCTCGATGACACAGCTCAGAGTGGCTGTGAGGAGGACAGTTCGTTGTTGCAGAGAGAGGGGCCATCAAGACCAAAGATTTTTACTCTTGGTTGGACACAGTTGGTTTCCCAGTATACACAAGTACACACACACACACACACACACACACACACACTCCTTACCCCTAGATGGGAACCAATGACAGGCCAAAATAAAAATACCACCCAAGTTTGCCTTGGCAAACCAATGAGTTTAGTGGGTTACTTAAAGCAATGTACACTCATGGGGCATAAACAACTCAAAGGATGCTGGGAAAGCCAGAGTCCATTCCAGCATAGGTGATGGCTTTGGATGCTGAAACCCTGGAGCTTTTTCCACCACCTTCAGTTTGCTCTGAAATGGGAGAGTCTCCAAGCAGTCCCCAAGGGAAGAGGGATGGCCTAAATTCCGTGGTGAAAGGAGAGAACCAGTTCCCACAAGGTGTCCTCTGATGTCCATACGTGTGCTCCCTCTCACAAGTACTGAAATAAAATGTAACTTACAAACTTTTTTTTTCTTTTTGAGACAGGGTTTCTCTGTGTAGCTTTGGAGCCTATCCTGGCTTTCGCTCTGGAGACCAGGCTGGCCTGGAACTCGCAGAGATCCGCCTGCCTCTGCCTCCCGAGTGCTGGGATTAAAGGCATGCGCCACCAACGCCCGGCCCAAACTTTTTTTAACATAACATATGTTTATATTCTTACAGTTCTGGGTGTGGAATCTGAAGTCAAGATGGCTACAAGGCCACACCCCTTCCAGAGGCTGCAGGGGAGGAGCCTTCTTGCCTCTCCAGGCTTTTGGCGGCTCCAGAATGTCCCTAGGCTTACAGGGTCAACACTCCATCTTGAGTACTGGGTCTTCCCATGCCACCCTCTCTGTGGTCTCTGTCCTACTCCGATGCCTCACAGGACACTTGTCATTGGGTTAAGGGACCATTTTGATCCATGGTGTTCTCATGTCAAGATTGTAACTTATTGTAACTCCAACAAAGACCCTTTCCCAAATATGGTCACATTTCAAGGTCCTGGCTAGGATAAAACACTGTTAGTAAGCTGGGCGTTGGTGGCGCATGCCTTTAATCCCAGCACTCGGGAGGCAGAGGCAGGCAGATCTCTATGAGTTCAAGGCCAGCCTGGTCTCCAGAGTAAGTGCCAGGATAGGCTCCAAAGCTACACAGAGAAACCCTGTCTCAAAAAAACAAAAACAAAAAAAACAAAACAAAACAAAACAAAAAACACTGTTAGTATACATATTTTACAAATATGGAAACTGAGGGCCAGAAAGATGAAGTCACTCCAGATTTCAGTGTCAGACAGGGACATCTAGGGACAGACTGGGGATATTTAGTGACGGACGGCCTCAAAGCATGCCCTTTGAAGCTTGGCGTTCCCCGCTTCCAGGTGAACGGTGTGGACATGAAGATGCCTGTTTTGCTAGATGACAACAGTGTTCAGGCCTTCCAGCATGGCATAGATGTGGTAATCAAGACCAAATTTGGCCTGCTCGTGTCCTACGATCTCAACAACAATGTGCGTGTCACCATCCCCCATAACTACTACAAACACATGTGTGGCCTGTGTGGGGACTACAACGATGACCCCAAGAATGACTTCCAGAAATCCGATGGCTCACAGGCAGCCAGTCCCACTGAGTTGGGTAACTCCTGGCAACATGCTGTGCCAGACTCTCCCTGCATACTCCCGCCCGCCTGCAAACCAGGACAAGACTGCAAACCAACGTGCAGCCCTGAGCTGGAGAACAAGTATGGTGGAGTACAGTTCTGTGGGCTGCTCGCCAACCCCACGGGACCGCTGGCTGCCTGTCACAAGCTGTTGGACCCCCAGGGTCCCTTGAAAGACTGTGTCTTTGACCTCTGCCTGGGTGGCGGGAACCAGAGCATTCTCTGTGACAACATCCACGCCTATGTGAGCGCCTGCCAGGCAGCGGGAGGGAAAGTGGAGCCCTGGAGGACCGAAACCTTCTGCCGTGAGTTACAGGGCATTGAGGGGTAGGGAGCAGGGGCTTGGGGTAGAGACCCGAGTAGAATCCCCACCCCCACCCTGCATTTTCTTCTTGCAGCAATGGTGTGCCCCCCTCACAGCCACTATGAGGTCTGCGCAGACACCTGCTCCCTGGGCTGCTCGACCATCACCACCCCAATAGCGTGTCCAGACACCTGTGCTGAGGGCTGCGAATGTGACAATGACTACCTGCTAGGCATCACAGGCTGTGTGCCCATGGAGAAATGCGGCTGCCACTACAATGGAGTCTTCTATGAGGTAGGAGCCCAGCCATCTTGACGGAACCTGGAACTTCCTCCTGAACCAACCCCCCCCCCCATCATCAGCACTACGGCCTTTCCTGCCATTCAACCTTCTGACTCTATCTCTCAGCCCACGTCTGTCCCCTTCACTTACCCTGACTGGGTATACCTTGTCCTCATCCAGTCCTTAATTTCCCTCCCTTTGGTCTACCCTCCTTGTGGCACTGGAAAAGTTCTTTCCAAATGTCACTGTGGGCAGTGATGTTTTAAACTCTCCCCAGCTCCCAAAGACAAGACTTAACCATTTTGTGCTGTGTCTGGGCTAAGATGCCTCCCCTGTTGTCAGTCAGCTGGGCAGAGTCCTTCCGCTCTGCTGAGATAGAGATATGTGGGAGAAAGGGGAAGCTTTGTAAGTGATGACCCTGGCACTCTTTTTTTGTTTTGTTTTGGGTTTTGGTTTTACGAGACAGGGTTTTGGTGCCTGTCCCGGAACTCACTCTGTAGACCAGGCTGGCCTCAAACTCACAGAGATCCGCCTGCCTCTGCCTCCCGAGTGCTGGGATGAAAGGCAAGCTCTGCCACAGCGGGGCTATCCTGGGTACTTTGTATCCACAGGTGCTTGACGTCAGCAAGCAGGCAGGTGGTGGCCTCTAGTGTCACAGCTCTGGTTCAGGCTTGGGTAACAAGACTCTTAGCTTTGGAAGTGTCACAAGGCCTGAGAGGTGAAAGGTCCCTTAGCAGCAGCCAGTGTTCCACCCTGCACCTGGGGGATGAGAGTCCCTTGGATGAAAAGCACTCTAGGACACTTCCAGCAACCAGAGCCTGCTGTTTCTCTTCTAGCTCTTTATAGCATCCTCTCCTCCCTGGACCCATTCTTCGTCTTCCCTAATTCTGCCACCCACTCTATCCTCACTGGGCACTTGCACCCATCCTTCAGTTGGCAAGCAGCCAGCCCCCCCCCCCAGCAGCTCAGCTGGCCTCTTCTGCTGTCAAGCTTTGTGGCTTTTACACCTGAGCTTGTAGGCTGCTTGCTGCCATTGTCCCTCGGTTATCTCTGTTGCCACTGCCCTCTGTATCTATTTTGTTGCTTTCTTCCTGTTGCTGGCTCATCCCTCAATACTGAAAAGCAGGCAAAAAGAAGCCCACTCAGAGGAGGCCTTTTATTTGCCTTCTTCTAACACCATGGAAGGTGGCACAGGGGACAGCCTGTCTCCCAGCTGACTCACCAGGGGAGCTGAGTAGCATGTATCCATTGCCTTGCAGGGGCCTTTGCACCAATCACAGCTTTGCCTCTTCAGCACCAGCTAATGACAGTCACCATGGGGGGAAGCACTTGCCCTCTGGCCTAGAAATGAGAATAGAATCATGGAGCATTCACAGAGATCTGTGATAGGGAAAAGTCTGATAAAAACCAAAAGTCTACTGGGCGTTGGTGGCGCACGCCTTTAATCCCAGCACTTGGGAAGCAGAGGCAGGAGGATCTCTGTGAGTTCGAGACCAGCCTGGTCTACAAGAGCGAGTTCCAGGACAGCCTCCAAAGCCACAGAGAAACCCTGTCTCGAAAAACAAACAAACAAACAAACAAACAACCCAAAAGCCTTGGCTCAAACCACCCTTTCAGGGGCCAGAACAACCAGCTATAACATTCTCCTCAACTCCATGGAGTGCTCAAGACCACATGCGCTGATATGAGCTTAGTCTGGCTGGCTCCTTTGAGTGACAGTCCTTTTGCTCAAGGAAGCTGCAGCAGCAAAAGAAAGTCCAATAGCTGCTAAGCAGGAGTCAAATTACCTGATCCTCCCAAATCTTTCCTTAATTGCAAGCAAATTAACACCAGAAAGAGCACTTACAATAAGAAAACAAATAATTTATCTTAACAACATGACGATAAAAGCTTTTAAGATTTGTTACATTTATGGACGAGAGTTCTGTTTGCTTCTGTACCTGTGCACCATGTGTGCTCCTGGTGGGTGTCATCAAAGAGGCTAGAAGAGGGCATCAGATCCTTTGCGACAGGAGTTCTGATGGTTGTGGGCTGCCCACCATGTAGGTGCTGGGAATTGAACCCAGGTCCTCTGGAAGAGCAGCCAGGGCTCTTAACCACGGAGCCATCTCTCCAGTCCTAGTTAATAACAGCTGCTCAGTGCTCCAAGGAGAGATGTGTTCTCTCTGCCTCATGACCACAAAGAGGAGATTTTGTGTTATAGCAACTGCTCATTTCCTCCGATTCCTCCTCCTGCTCCTTGACACGGGTGCTGCCTTAGCGGGCGAGCACCCACGTGCTCCCGTGTGTGCGTGTGTGTGTGTGCGTGCGTGCGTGCGTGCGTGCGTGCGTGCGTGCGTGCGTGCGTGTGTGTGTGTGTGTGTGTGTGTGTGTGTGAAACTCTGCCTTGTTTATAGAACTGAGAAGATTCTGAGAGCAATCCCCTCACTGTACTTCTCCTCCCGTAAACAACAGCAATGAAGCAAATGCGTGGGTGGCTCTGACCACGGACCTGTCTGATGTACATATATGCATTACACAGACAGAGACTTTTCACTATGAAATCAAAGGCGTGATGTTAAGAGAATGGTGTAATATATCGCCGTGCTCATACAGCACATACACAGTCAAACATATCACCGTATACCCACGCATCACAGCTTTAGCAATAGTCGTCTTTTCCCCTGACTCGCCTCGCCGTTACCCTTTATGGAGCAGCCGGGATTATTGAAGCGTGTCTCTTTGCTTTCGCCTGTACTTTACACATCGTGTTAACTCGGTTGTGTTGCCTTAGTTCTGTCCTGTTATTATCTACGGTCTGCAGACGACGAAAGTGAGACAAAGACATTAAGTCATGTTGTCTAGAGTTTGGAAAGAGCAGGCTGCACCAGAGACTTTGCTCTGCTTCTTTTGTTGTTGTTTTGATGGTCTTGGTATATGGTCCTAAGTGACTTACTTATGTAGTCCAGACTGGCCTCAAACTCTCAGCAATCCTCTTGTCTCAGCCTCGCTAGCGATATGATAACGGCATACACCACTGTGCGGGCCTGCCTTTGTTTTTATTGACTGCTTAACTCCACTTCTCCTAAACAGTGCGTATTTTACAACGAGTGGGTGAGTGAATGAATAAAACGAACGGATGAGTTGGGCCTCAAAGCTACACTGGGCCTCAGTGTCCCTGACAATGAACCCCACTGCGAGAGTTGCCTGGAACACTGAAGACGCCAGAGTCGGCGCAACCCTCCGGTTACTGACGGCATGCCCTCTGTCCCCACAGCCAGAGGAGTCAGTTCTCATTGAAAATTGCCAGCAGCAGTGTGTGTGCCATGCAGGAGAAGGCATGGTGTGCAAGGGTCACAGCTGTAAGCCAGGACAGGTGTGCGAGCCCTCAGGAGGCGTCCTGACCTGCATCACCAAAGGTACCGTGCAGCGGGGCTGGGGGCAGGCAGGACAGGGGCTAGGAGCTGAGGGTAGCCTAACTTAACGGTGAGAGGTGCAGAGGGCTGTGGATTGAGGTGTCAGGCCTTGGGCTGGGATTCCAGGAGCCAAGGACAGAGGTCACCCAGTGTGGGTGTCAAGGAACCTTAAGGGATTTGAGGCAGCAGGAAGCTCGGGGCAAGATTTTGATGGTGCCTGTCGAAGGCCTTTGGAGGACTGCCGGGCTGCTGAACTTTTTCTCTCAAATGCACAATGAGCCGGGCGTTTGTGGCGCATGCCTTTAATCCCAGCACTCGGGAGGCAGAGGCAGGCGGATCTCTGTGAGTTCGAGGCCAGTCTGGTCTCCAGAGTGAGTGCCAGGATAGGCTCCAAAGCTACACAGAGAAATCCTGTCTCAAAAAACAAACAAAAAATGTGCAATGATAATTATTTAAGTTTGCAAGCTACATGCCTTGGAGCACAGCTGCTCACTGCAACACAGCTTCATTTACAACCACCAACACCAGAGGGTCCTATGCTTCCTTGGCCACTAACTCATCGGATTAGAAACGGGGCTTCCAACACCAACATCAAGGGTCAGGGCACTGGGAAATCGGGGCTCTGAGTTTTGAAGGCCATTGATCCCAGGGCAGAGTCCCAGACAAAATAAAAAAAGAACCTAGACTACGGGGGTCCCCTTCAAGCAGGGGCCCCACTCATCCAAACTCAGGGATGCAATTTTAACCTCACACCACTTTCCCTGGAAGGCAACCCTCCCCTGCAATGAGTAAAAGAATAATCCCAGAGCTGAGGACTGAGCCGAGACAGTCAGAGATGATGATGATGAGGAGGAGGATTTCAGAGTCGCTGAGGAGTGGGTTCTATTGATCAGGGTCAAATCAGAAGGCAGCCTAATGTGGCGAGTGGTTTACATGTTCGGGGATGGGGCTCAGTGCTTGCCTGGCATGCACAGCACCCTGGATTGCATGTACAGCCCTAGAGCTGGGCAAAGGTGCTGCCAGTGTGGACTGTTACAGGATAACGAGAAACTCAAGCCACACAAGCCACAGAAGATATATGGAGTGGCGCTTTCAGGCTTCCTTCACCACATAGGAAGGCAAGGATTGGGAAATGCCACACCCTAAGCTTACCTCCGACCTCACTGGAGTAGACACCGCTGCAGCCACTGGGTGGCAGCGGATCCTGCAGGCTGAGGTTGCAGGAGCGAACGAACCCCTACCCCTTGCAAGTGCCCGAGAAAATCAACTGGAAGCAGCCACCTAGTATGGCTAGGTAAATAGGTAAAGAGCCAGTGTCGAGCCTGTCACAGGCCCCATGGAGCACTAGCTGCTGCTGGATCCCTCCGAGACTCCCCAGCGCCCTCTGCTGACAAAGCTTCCAGGCTGATTTCAAATAGGAAACAGGGCAGGGGAGCAAGTTGGAAGGCTGGATGCCTAGGGTCAGAGCGTGTATGTGGATCCCATACCTGGAGACACGGATATGGTGACACTAACATGGAGTCTTGGACATGGATGCTTTCCAAGATAAGCTTCAGTAACGAGACTCCTAAGGCAGAAGACACCACCCCCCACGAATGGAGCTCGCTCCTCAGGCCATGAGATTTAGATTGGGGACTGAGTCAAAGTGTGAATTGGTGGGGCCCTAGACATAGAAATCTCACCAGGAAATCTCAAACTAAGGCCTTGAGCCTAAGAACAGAGAGCTAGAGTCAGAAGGTGTTGGTCCCAAGGAGTGACAGATGGCCGTGAGCCTCCGTGTGGATACTTTGAGCCCAGGTCTTCCTCAAGAGCAACAAGTGCTCTGAACTGCTGAGACATCTCTCTGACTTTTTCCACAGCAACCCTAGGACTCAGGACTTAGGTGGTAACATACTCCCCCGTGGTAACGTTCAGAACCAATATTCCTGGTACATCCTGAGTTAGATTCCGGGAGCAGGCAGGCTGTGGTAGGCAGCCCCCCAAGAACGTGTCTCCTGTTTCCACAGACCTATGCCAAGGTGTCACCTGTCGGTCACAGGAAACATGCACAGTGAAAAATGGCAAGGGTGTGTGCACACCCAATTACGAGGCCAAATGCAGGGTATGGGGAGACCCACACTATCAGTCCTTCGATGGCTTGAACACTAACTTCCATGGAACCTGCAATTACCTGCTGGCAGGAAGTGTCTGTCCTGGGCTCAGCGCTAACGGGCTGACCCCCTTCACGGTTGCCACCAAGCACGAGAGCCAGGGCAATCCTGCTGTATCCAATGTGAGGAGGGTCACCGTGACTACCTACAACTCCAGCATTGGCATCCACAAGAAGGGGATTGGCAGAGTCCAGGTACGTGCAGCGGGATGGTTGCTCAAGTACCCGAAGGAGGCCAGATTTGGACTCTCGACCAATCAAGAGATCTAAAATAGATTCTGATGCCAGGCGTTGTTCTTGAGAGCTGGTGTTGACCATAACGACAGTCAAGAGTAAGCCCTTGGCAGAAGGAGGGAGGGAACCAAGATAGCAGGGGCCACAGCTCCACGGGCTCTTTTCCTTTGTGCCATCCGCCTCCCTCTCTCCCCAGGTGAATGGAGTTCTGCAGAACTTGCCTGTCTACCTGGCTGGTGGGCGGATCTCAGTGGTTCACGGGGGCTCCAAGGTTGTCCTGCAGACCGATTTCGGGCTTCAGGTCACTTATGACTGGAACTGGAGAGTAGAAGTCACGCTGCCCAGTAGCTACCACGGTGCAGTGTGCGGGCTCTGTGGAAACATGGACAAAAACCCCCAAAACGACCAAGTGTTCCCTAACGGCACAGTGGCACCCTCCATACCCATCTGGGGTGGCAGCTGGCAAATTCCAGGGTGGGACCCTCTTTGCTGGCATGAATGTCAGGGTTCCTGTCCAATGTGTCCAGAAGACCGAATGGAGGAGTATGAGGGTCCTGGCTACTGTGGACCTCTGGCTCCTGACACAGGGGGCCCCTTCTCCAACTGCCATGCCCATGTACCTCCTGAGAGCTTCTTCAAGAGCTGTGTGCTGGACATCTGCTTGGGTGGTCAAGTCAAAGACATACTTTGCCAGGCACTGTCTTCTTATGCTGCTGCCTGCCAGGCTGCTGGCATCCGAATCAAGGACTGGAGGACTCAGGCTGGCTGTGGTGAGTGGCAAGGATCAGGGCAAGGGCTGGGCTAGTTCCACTCCCACAGTTTGGGGTCTTCCTGCTGTCTCTGTCTGTCGCTGTGTCTGAGTGTGTCCCCAGCTCGTTACCTCTCTGCCATCTCTCTACTTTGTCTCAGCTTTCCTCCCTGACTGTGACACTGGATCTGTAAGGCTCCCTGTCCCCTTCTGTCTCTGCTGATGTCTTCTTCCACTCTGTCCCCAGAGGCCGCTCTGACGACATTCTTCATTTCTCTCCTTCCCTCCATCTTCCCACAGAGATCTCCTGCCCTGACAACAGCCACTATGAGCTCTGTGGCCCACCCTGCCCAGCCAGCTGCCCACCCCCTGCACGCCACACAGCCCCAGCTGCATGTGACGGGCCCTGTGTGGAGGGCTGCCAGTGTAACCAGGGCTTCGTGTTGAGCGCTGAACAGTGTGTTCCCCTGGATGGTGGCTGTGGCTGTTGGGTCAATGGCACATACCATGAAGCAGGCACTGAGTTTTGGACTGATGCCACCTGCTCTAAGAAATGTCACTGTGGACCTGGAGGTGACTCCTTGGTCTGCACATCTGCTAGCTGCAGACCGGATGAGGAGTGTGCCTTGTTGCCCTCTGGCCAGCTCAGCTGCCAACCTACAAGCATAGCTATGTGCCTGATCTTGGGTGATCCTCATTACATCACCCTAGATGGACACCAGTTTGACTTCCAAGGCACCTGCGAGTATCTGCTGAGCGCGCCCTGCCAAGAACCACCCACAGGGACTGAATATTTCAAAGTCACTGTGACTAATGAGCACAGGGGCAGCCAGGCTATCAGCTATACCCGCCTCATCACTCTGCATATCTATGGCCTCAGTCTGACCCTCAGTGCCCAGTGGCCAAGGCGGCTACAGGTGAGTGGGCTGTGGGTCACGAAGCCTCTGTTGTCCAGGAGAGAATGAGGGGTGGATCATTCCCCAAAGCACCTTTCCCAGCTTGGCAGGTGCTGGGTTCAGTCTACAGTGTATGGGACCTGGAAGGCTGGAAGCAATGGCTTCCCCAGGCTCAGTCTTCCATTATTCCTCTGTAGGGTGGGCTGCCGGAAGTACCTACTTCACCGTAGCACAAAGAGCAAATGTCACTGGTCTGTTTACTGTTATTATAACCAGCGGTCATGTGCTTAAGATCAATGATACTGAATGTTGTTGACTGGATTAGAACCTTGTATGGACACAGCTCAACTGACTCCTCCCTCCCACATCTACAGGTGAATGGAGAGATGATAACCCTGCCTTTCCATCTGGACTCACGACTGCTCGCTCACCTGAGCGGCTCAGGTGTGGTGGTAAACACCACCTCAGAGGTCTCCCTGGTTTTTGAGGACAATTTCGTGCGCCTGTACGTGCCTGCAGCTTATGCGGGCGCCCTCTGTGGCCTGTGCGGGAACTACAACAAAAATCCCAATGATGACCTGAAGGCAGTAGATGGAAAACCAGAGGGCTGGAAGGTGGGCGGAGCCCCAGACTGTGACCAGTGTGTGACTGGGACTTGCCCAAAGCCCTGTACACCCGAGCAACAGGAACCCTTCCGTGGCCCCGAGGCCTGCGGCATCATCTCCGCCCCCAAAGGCCCGCTAGCACCCTGCCACAGCCTCGTGCCACCCACGCAGTACTTCGAGGCTTGCTTGCTGGATGCCTGTCAGGTTCAGGGCCACCCAGGAGGCCTCTGTCCTGCTGTGGCCACCTATGTGGCAGCTTGTCAGGCTGCTGGGGCCCAACTTGGAGAGTGGAGGAAGCCAGACTTCTGTCGTGAGTACTTGCCCTGAGCAGCTACACACACACACACACACACACACACACACACGCACACACGCACGCACACACGCACGCACGCACACACACACACACACACACACACACACACACACGCACACACACGCACACACGCACGCACGCACGCACGCACACACACACACACACACACACGCACGCACACACGCACGCACGCACGCACACACACACACACACACACACACACACACACACACAGTCTCCTCCAGCTCTTTCCAGGTCCATCCCCACCTCCCGTCAGAGATACACCCATTACTAACGATGACAAACGCCAGTGGGGTAGGGAAGGACCCAGTTACACACCCAAAGTCACAAAGCCTGGGTGCACAGCACTCTGCGGGTTCATTTTGCTAGTGGACTTGGATATGACCCAGTGACTGTTACTCAGAAAGAAACCCGTCAGAGGCCAAGTGACTTATACCCGGTCAGAATTCCCTGGAGCATCTCCCACACTGGACTACGGCTATACACACAGAAGTGGTCAGAGAGCCAAATGGTGTCTGGAGAGAAACTACACGGCTGTCACACACTGGCCAGACATCAGACTCCCTCAGCTGGAATCTGGACCTGTCCCTGGCAGATCTGCTGGGTCAGGTCCATCCTGTCGTGTCAACCAATCACATAAACCCTGGCAGAGTTGCCCCCCTCAAGTTGGCACCGTCAGGCTGATCTCCCACACACATGGGTCCCTGGTCACGAACACACCAATATGGCCGTGGTCAGTTCTAGTCTGTTCTGGTCAGATGTATGTGGTCATATCCCCCAGACAGTCACTTGACTTAGAAGTACTTGTCAGGGTGACACACTCTTCTCAGGGAGACCTGGTCACACCCCGACATCTGATCCCAAATCAGTGCCCCTGTTACATGTTCTCCGTCAAGTCCCATGCCAAGCCAGGGGCACTGGCATCTCAGGCAGGCTCGCACACACAAGCCCTTCTGCTCCCACCGTCGCCTCTGCCTGACTCTTCCTTGTTCTGTCCCCACAGCCCTCCAATGTCCTGCCAACAGTCACTATGAACTCTGTGGTGACTCCTGCCCTGTGAGCTGCCCAAGCCTGGAGGCCCCCAAGTGCTGTGAAACCACCTGCCGTGAGGGCTGTGTCTGTGACTCTGGCTTTGTGCTCAGTGGTGACACCTGTGTGCCTGTGGGCCAGTGTGGCTGCCTCTACAATGGACGCTACTACCTGCTAGGTGCCACATTCTACCCAGGCCCTGAGTGTGAGTGGTTTTGTGAGTGTGAGGCAGATGGGCATGTCACCTGCCAGATTGAGACCTGTGGTATCCATGAGGAGTGTCAATTAGTGGATGGCATCCGTGCCTGCCATGCCAAGAGTTCTAAATTAATGCTGGTCCTCGACGGCGTCCATTTTGCTACACCTGATGGATTGGTGTATGACCTTCATGGTTCCTGCTCCTACATCCTGGCACAAGTTTGCTACCCGAAACCTGGAGATGAGGAGTTTTCCATTGTGCTTGAGAAGAACTTGGCTGGTGAACCCCAGCGACTGGTGGTTTCTGTAGCAAGCCATGTAGTGGTCCTGGCTCAAGGACCGCAGGTAAGTGGACACAACGGTTCTGATGAGGACACAGGCCCACATACTGGCCATCTGGAGTCATGCCCCTACCTTGGAGGGTCTTAGAGGACATTGACAAACTTGAGAGTCCTGAGAGCACCACAGAACCTGGTGTTTTGGCAAGTGAGTGTCCCACCCTGAAAGCTACTGGAGACATGGCTCTATCCCTACCCCGGGTGTCTAAATTGACCTCACTGCACTCCAACTAAAAAGTACCTCGCCATCCATGAGGGTCTAACAGAGACAAAATTCTATGGCAGAGCAATAGGGCCCTTCCTTATTGATGTGCTCTCACTGCCAACCTGATTGACATTTCCATCTAGGTGACGGTGGACAGCGAAAGCGTGACCCTGCCTGTGGTTGTGAGCTCCTTGTATATAACTATTGAGAGCCGAAACATGCTTCTGCAGACGAAAAGGGGGCTGAAGATTCTCTTTGATGGTGATAACCACATCCTCATGTCTATCCCTAGTCCCTTCCATGGACGTCTCTGTGGCCTCTGCGGGAACTTCAACGGGAACCAAAGCGATGACCTTATGCTGCCCAGTGGCACATTGGCCCCCAACGTGCAGGCCTTTGGAGCCGCGTGGCGAGCTCCTGGCTCCTTGCTGGGCTGTGGTGAAGGCTGTGGGCCCCAAGGCTGCCCTGTGTGCTTGGCAGAGAAGAGAGAAGCATACGAGAAAAACGAGGCCTGTGGACTGCTCTGGAACCCCAACGGCCCCTTCGCAGACTGCCACCAGGTTCTAAATACCACAGAATACTTCCACCAATGTGTATTTGAGCTGTGTGCCCATAAGGGCAACCAAGTATACCTCTGCCGTAGTCTGGCGGCCTATACCGCAGCCTGTCAGGCAGCTGGTGCAACCGTGAAGCCCTGGAGGACAGACAGCTTCTGCCGTGAGTGTCTGGGGACCCCTCTTGGGACCTCCTGGGACCTGGAGAAATCTTACCTGTGACAGGGCCTCCTCCAGCCCTGCCCTAGCATTCGCTGTGGTTTTCCCACTGTACTTCTGGCTCGGGGGTTTCAGACTCCAGTCAAAAGTCCACTCCCTCCAGACCTCATCTTACCTCTTCCCAGGGCTGTTCCCAGCTTTCTGTAGTGACCTGGAAGGGAAGTGGATGGGTTGAGAGCCCACGAGAGTCCTGAGTTGAGCCCTCCCTCAGACCGAGTAGCCTCTCATGTGTTCAGATCAAGGCCATAGGCAATAGATTCCCCAATCCAAGACAATACCTCCTTCCAAATCACAGGGTAGGAACAGGTCCCCTCAGATGCCCCATGCAAAAACAATGGTCCCTGGTGCTGCAGTGAAGAGCCCACTTCTCCTTCAGTCTCCTAGACAGGGAAATAGACCCTGGGTCTATCATCTACCCATCAGCATTGAAACAATCCGGGTTTCACTGTAGACAAACTCTAGCTCAAACAGTAGGCTAGGCCCATGTACCCTGTGCTCTCTGGACCTGGTGGTCCTTAACATCACTCTACCTGCTGTATTTCCAACTGAAACAAACTTCACCCCAAGCCTGATCCTTCTCTTCTGACCCAGGGGCCATGTGATGATAGCCACACCAGCCCGCAATGCTCACTTGGAGCCCAGTGCCTTTGATATCTTTGATATCCCTGTGTCTTTCACTATCCTTGCCTTTCTCTCGCCCCATCCTCAAACCCATTCTTGTGCCATCCCAGTCCTTTGCTTGTACCTCCTGTCTCAACTGGAGACCCTGCCTGGCCCCCAATCCCAATTCAGCACTGTCAGAGACTCCCAATGCCACCCCAGTCTTCTCTTCGCCTCCCCAACCCACCTTGACAGGCTGCCTGCCTGCTATATCCCACCCCACCCTCTTCCTGGGCCTCCGTGTCCCATCCCTGTCTTACGACTGATCCCCTGAATCAAACCTCACCCTTCCTCCATGCCTTTCCATCCTACCCCAGCACTGCATTTTCCAAGCCTGACTCTATCAGATTTCTCATCTTCACAGACTCCTCTACTTGTTCTCCCACAATGCACCAGGGCAGCTATAGCTGTCTGTAAACCCGGATGTGAGCTTTGTAAGACAGGGTTGGGGGCTGCCTTCAGTATTCACCATCCTGGCCAGGGATAGGAGGTCAGTAATTCAAGTTAGCCAGTGTCCTTCAGCAGCGGTGACCACCTTTGCCTCCTCTCCCTACAGCTCTCCAGTGTCCGGCCCACAGCCACTACTCTGTGTGCACAGGCTCCTGCCAGGGCTCCTGTGCGGCTCTCGCTGGCCTCACCCAATGCACCACTCAATGTTTTGAAGGCTGTGAGTGTGATGATTACTTCCTGCTCTCCCAGGGTGTGTGCATTCCTGCCCACGACTGCGGCTGCACCTACAATGGCCGATACATGCCGGTGAGCAGGGACTCCGAGCAGGCAGTGGAGGGGGGGGGAGGAGCTGGAGGGACATTCAGAGCCGCTGTGCTCTGGGTTTCTGTTCAAGGACTGGGGGCCACCACCTGATGCCAGCTGTGCCTGCTGTACTGAGTCACCCCAGACTCAGCAGGTCAATGCAAGAGAACTTCATTCCCCTGAAATTCTGGAGGCCAGGGGTCAAGGGTCAGGTTCACTGCACTAAAGTCAAAGTGTTGGAAGGCTGACTCCGTCTTAATAGGTTCCAGAGGAAAATCTATTCCTCGTCTCTTCCACCATCTGGTGACCTCAGTCATTCCTTGGTGTAGCCACACCACTCCGGTCTCTGCCATCAGTTCTCTGGGTGACATGACATCTCCCTGTATAGTTCTTTTATCAGTGTCCATGGGATTCCTTACCTAGACAATCAGGCTAAACTCTCCGTCTAAACAGCATTCACCACACTGCAAACATACATTTCCATTTAAGGTAGCATGCATGCATGGTCCCTGGGGAATTAGAAATTGCTATCTTGGCCGGGCGCTGGTGGTCCCAGCACTCGGGAGGCAGGGGCAGGCGGATCTCTGTGAGAACGAGTGTCAGGATAGGCTCCAAAGCTACACAGAGAAACCCTGTCTCAAAAAACCAAAAAAAAAAAAAAAAAAAAAAAAAAAGGAAGGAAGAAAGAAAGAAACTGCTATCTGCTATCTTTTGGTGTGGGAGATTCCTGCACTACCCTTCCCTCTCTGAACTTCTTCACCTGCAGAATGGCTGAGTCAGCATCCTGGCTCCATAGACATTTGATGCTCAGGACAGTTGGTACCCAGTGAGCACCGGCCTCACCATCCTGTGCATCACATTCAGCAAAATGAATAGAATCTGTAATAGTGCGGTGGGTGGCTCAGCTACCAATCATTCAACCAGTGTGATCTGGGGTTTAATAGTTAATTTATCCTTGTTGCTACTTTTCGCTCTTTGTGTGCTTAAGTTTGTTTGAAATATTAAGTCATCCTATGACCATGACAATGCAAGACAGGTTGCAAAGGTTGTGCAATGGAGAAGTTATATCAAAGCCACTCGTCAGCCAGTGGTGCTAACTTGCGCACTTTACAAATGGAACCAAACTTCTCTGCCTTCCTTCAGGTCTCACTGACTCCTGGACGCCACCCTGGATCCCCTAGGTTAGGTCTGCAGCTTCCTGATCAAAAACCAGGAACTTCCCAGTCATTTCATATCTTACGAGTTAACTTCACCCAGATCTCACTGGGTATTTCAATACAAGCATCTGTAATCATTACCCTCCCTGACCCAGGGCCCCCGAGAAAGCAGACACTTTTTTCTGTCCATAAAATCTGATGACCTCCTCCAGGTCATCAGGGAACGGCAAATATGAGGCTTAAGGACAGAGCCCAGGGCAAGGTGTTAAGGATCTTGGTTCTGGGAAAGCAAAAAAAAAAAAAAAAAAAAAAAAGGAGATCAGAAAAGAGACACCAGTCCAGGCATTGCCAGGCCATTAGTTCAGCCCATGGCTTCCAGGACTCTGAGCTGTCCCCAGCACCCACCTTACCTCTTCCAGTAAGTTTTTTCTATGTTGTAGTAATAAATATCTTTATGTAATTAATATGTTACTATATCATTACAAAATGTAATAGATTAAAACAACGACCACTTTTATGTTTCTAATCCTGTGACTCTAGCTTGGGGCAGGAGTCCTCCAGTCCTCTGAGCTTATTTGTTACCTAAAAGGACAGCCGAGGGTGCTGCTGTAGGCCACTAGCTTTTTGTTACTGTAAGATAATACCTAGGGAGGGCTGCTCTATGGATTAATGAGGTTTGTGTGACTCGCAGCTTTGGAGACCAGAAATCCAGAGAGCCTGGCGCAGGCTCTGGGGAGGACCCCTGGCTTCATGTTGTCAACACGGAAGCAGCTGTATGTCCCTGTCTGCATGTAGTCTCTCTCTTTAAAAAGCCATAAGACCTCTGTCATGGATACCCAATCCTAGAGATGGTATCGATGCTTTCAGCTTCCCAAGGCTACACATCTTCTGTCTCTTACTTAGAATCAAGGACTATAATAAGATATCATCACTTCATCCTGAGTACTTTGTCCCTTCCCTTCTCACTCAGCATTGCCAGGGAGGATGGGCTCTTTCTTTTCAGACTTAGCCGCATGTATTGTCCTTACAGCCTTGTCTCACTCATTTCTGAGCCTGAATCTTCACACCAAACGTCCTGCAAACCAATAACAAACACAAAGAATTTTTGGTTTCGAGACAGGGTCTTACTACATAGTCTTGACTGTCCTGGAGCTCGCTATACAAACCAGGCTGACCTTGAACTCACAGAGATCCTCCTGCCTCTGCCTCCTGAGTGCTGGGATTAAAGGTGTGTGCCCCAATGCCAAGCCCCAATTATTTTTTTTCCTAAAATAACCATGTCTTAATGTTTATGTTCATTTTGCAGATTATTTCATACTAGTGAGGTTTCATGCCTCACTAATAATGATTATGTCCTAGGTTCCCTTGCGGTTCTAATGATCAGATGCCACAGGCTAATTCTAGTTTTTCAAGAGCTTCTAGGATCATTCATGCTTTCTTGACATAACCAGAGTCCCAACTTCTAAACTCCATACTTGGATGATGTCTCCATTAATACAAAACCTTGAGGACTCAAGTCCTATAGGGTTCAGGGCAACAAGCCATATTCAAGCCGTGGCAAGCGGCCCGAGCTGGGATCACTGTCTGTACCATGTGGCGGCTCATCCTCCAATGGACTAGCCCAGGGTCATTCTCACTGTAACAGCACAATCTGAGACAGGGTGGTGATGGGGTGGACTGTCAAGGATCTTGAGTTAAAACATGAGCTTGTCACAGCCTGGCCTCTGCTAGGTGACAAATCAGTCTGAGGGTCATTGAGACTACCATTGGGTGGAGGACACACACACTATTTCTTACTGGGAGCTTCTCCAGGCTCCCTGCATGAAGCATACCATCCACCCCTTTCTGTGCACAGGTGAACACCTCACTGATGACCTCAGGCTGCACAAAGCGCTGTATCTGCTCCCCAAGAACCGGCCTGACGTGCCATGCTGCTGGCTGCCCATCTGGCCGAGTGTGCGAGATCCGAGCAGGAGTTCGGGATTGTTGGCCAGCCAAAGGTCTCTGCTCCCTCTCCATGGGGTCTAACCTCGTCACCTTCGATGGGGCTCACAGTGTCATCAGCTCCCCTGGTGTCTATGAGCTTTCATCTCGATGCCCGGGACTCCAGAAGACTGTGCCCTGGTACCGTGTGGTTGCTGATGTCCAGTCTTGCCATGGTAACGACAAGGTCCTGAGCAAGGTCCACATCTTCTTCCAGGATGGAATTGTGACTGTGTCCCAAAGCAAGGGCGCTTGGGTAAGCCTGGGCACAGAGGCAGGGACGTCTTCCCTGGGCTGTCCTTCTTCCTGTCATGGTGTCCCACAGCCTGGCTACCCAGTGACCTTGCAGCCTGTTTCCTTCATCCAGGTCTCTGCACTTCTTTAGGGATTTGTACCTGCCTCTGCAGGTCAGCCCAGGTCCTTCTCCTTGGCCTGGGTTCTTACGTGCAAGTAACAGCATAGCTTTGCTGTTCGTTTTAATCAAGCTTGTACTGAGTACAAAGTGCCTTAGGGGAAAATGAACGGACTGGCTCCATATCTGGGAAACCCAGAGATGGCATCACCACTCCAGCTACACTGTCAGGAGTTTACACCTCTAAGTTTCAGACTTGTCCCTGAAGTCAATGTCTATTTTTTAATCTTTTTAAGACCAGATGTATGTATGTGTTTGTGTAACACTAGCTGTCCTGAAATTCACTCTGTAGATCAGACTAGCCTTGAACTCACAGGGATCTACCTGTATCTACCTCCTAAGTGTTGGGATTAAAGAGGAGTGTCGCTATGCCTGGCTTTCAACCCCAGTCCTAGACAGTTTTGTTTTCGTGAAGGGAAGCACCACCTGCCTCAGTCTGGCCACCTCCGCAGAAATTGATCCAAAACAAGCCCTAGGACCACATCTCACTGGGCTAGCCTGGACTGCCTGCCCACTTCTAATCTTGATGGTGGAATGCTATGATTTGCCAAGCTGGCATCGCATGAAGTGTTGGGGTTCCCTCAGTCAATTTCCGGGTTCTATGAACCCCTCTAAGAACTCAGTGCATGGTTGTGTTGAGAACTGAGAATGACCACAATGAGAGGATGTGAAGAAACAGGGCAACAGGGAAGAGCTGTCAAACAGGACATGCTAAATCATTATTTCATTCTGAAAACTAGAACCTGAGGCGTGACCCCAGATTTGCTCAGTTGCTTGCTTATCTGTCTGTTCCAAGCTCTTTCCCCAGCTTCAGAATATTGTGAGGATCCGTTGACCCATCCCTCCATCCTCTGATAACCTCAACACTAAACAAAAAGACTCTGAAAATATCAGCAAGCTAATTTGGGAGTCACACTGCCATGGTCCTAAGCATGCACAGTGAGCTGGGTGTAAGCAGTCATTTCCTGTCCCAAATACCCAGCAGCCACTACCCAAATTGCCACACAGAGGCTAATAGCTCAGGCTTGCTACTAGCTAACTCTCGCACTTAACCAATAATACTTACCAATGTTTAGCCACGTGACTTGGCACAGCATTCTCATCTTGCTCCTCTTGTGTTTGCCAGCAGTTCTCTGACTCCACCCTTCTTCCCAGAATTCTCTTAGTCTGGCTCTCTCGATCAATCTCTTCCTGCCCAGCTATTGGCCAATCCACTTTTATTTAACAATGAGCATATAATCCACAGTATCTGTGTATGGACACATCTCCAGCTATCTTTCCACCTGTCCGTCTTCCGTATAACCCTCCTCTCCAAGGCCCATCCTTTCCAGCACCTGCCCCTTTGCTTGAATTGTTGTTGTGCATGAGGACTCCAGCCCTGGTGGTCCCTCAGCTATTCTGTCACTCAAGTCTCCCGTCTTTATCTCCCCTCCCCCTACACCAGGTGAACGGTCTCCGAGTGGATCTCCCGGCCCAGGTGTTAACATCTGTGTCTGTGAGGAGGTTGCCCGATGGCTCTGTGCTCGTCCACCAGAAGGCAGGGGTCCAGGTCTGGCTTGGAACAGACGGGCAGCTAAATGTGATGGTCGGTGACGACCATGTGGCCTTGCTGTGTGGGGCCTGTGGAAACTTCGATGGGTACCCAAATAATGACATACGTCAATCTCAGGGGAAGACACCGATGGAGAAGTGGAGAGCACAGGACTTCTCCCCATGGTGAGGATGGAGAATGGAAGCCAGACTTTTGGGAACTGGGGAAAGACGTAGCGTGGGTGGGTGCTCGGTCTGCAGGACGCTGTGCTAAGTGTCTGTCTCTTGCAGTTCCAACTGATCAGTCATCACTGACGGACTCTTCAAGACCTGCCTCTTCCAGAAGTTACAGTGATTGAAGGATGCCCGCCCGTGTGTCCCTTCCCTGCCCCTCCCCTTTGCTGAGCCACTGAGGCCAAATCTGAAAGCATTGAGTAAATATCTTGACCCAAGTTGTGTGTCTGCCTCCTGCTGTCTCCCCCATCGTGCTCCCCACTGTGGGAGACACGGATGAGGGTGCGTCTCCATTAGGAGGGGACGGTGGCTGCACCAGCAGATGGCCAGAGTGGGGGAAGTACTGGGGAGATTGGGAGTCACAGAGAAAGGTGATTAGAGGCGTGGCTGGATGAAGTGATGGATGACTGGATGCGGGGAGAAGTAGAAGGAGGAAGAGAGAGACTTTCTAGCTTTACCGTTTACAAGCCTGGTGAGTTACCTGGTTCCTCTCTGACTTGGTTTCATCACCTTTAAATAGAATGATGGCTGGTATTTTCTAGTAGAGTTGGAGTGAGGATTTAGTGTAGGAATCCCCCAGCAAGAAAAACTGGAACAGCTAGGAAAATAAACCAGTTACTTTTCTGTTGTTGTGTGTCTTAGGTAGGGTTACAATTGCTGTGAAGAGATTCCATGACCATGGCAACTCTTATAAACGAATACAGTAAATTGTGGTGGCTCGCTTACAGTTCAGAGGCTCAGTCCGTCATGGCGGTGAGCCTGGTGGTGTGCAGACAGACGTGGTGCTGGAGAAATAGTCTAGTGTCAGAGGCTGTGGAAATATAAAGCAGATAGCAACTGACAATTCAGTTGCCAACCCAACAGAGGAATGATTCTCCTATTAAAGTTAATCCAGTTCAGGTAAGACCTACAGGACAGACTGGAAACTGTTTCTCACTTTTGCTAAGGCAGCTTGGTGTCTCCCCAGTACCTGCATTACAGTGTGTAATCACGTGTGATATGATTGCCTCTCAACCGTATGAGCACATATATCTGTGGTTAGTCAGGAAGATAATCTCTCATTCATTATGTAATTTTGATATACAAAAGATATGCTAGGATATGCTTCATAACCAGATCTATTTGTTTATTTTTGTTGTTTTTGTTTTTGTTTTTTCGAGACAGGGTTTCTCTGTGTTTTGGAGCCTATCCTGGCACTTGTTCTGGAGACCAGGCTGGCCTCGAACTCACAGAGATCCGCCTGCCTCTGCCTCCCGAGTGCTGGGATTAAAGGTGTGCGCCACCAACGCCCGAACGTGGCCTGGGACCCCGGATACTTGAGTTTTCGGGGGTCTAAAAATATATACTAAAATTACCATACTTCCTAACACACAAGTTGATGGAATTGGAAAATTTGCTCCCTGGTGAGGTAACCCGGGTGCCACATGCAGTCTCTCATTTGTGGACCTTAGATCTGAATTTTCAGGTTTCTGAGCTCAAATTGGAATGAGCGAGCAGAGGTCAGAAAGCAAGACAGGACCCATGATGAGGGAGGGACATAGGAATACACATGGAATTTTAAAGATGGAAGGTATATGAGGCATGGAAAGTGTTAATATGGGGTGGAGCGGGAGATGGGGAAAAGATGGGGTATGAGAGACGGTTACCAAAAACATGCACACGAACTGGAAACATTATTTACCAAAAAATTAAAAACTAAAGACATTTGTATGGGGGTGTTCTACATGAATACCTCTGAATACTCCTAGGAGCCAAAGTTACTAAATGAAAATCTCAAGGCCAGGCATAAAATGTCTCCCTATGAGAGAGAGGGAGGTCCCAGAAGCCCCCAAACAATACAGGCTATGGCCATTTCTCTGGGTTGCCTGTCAGAACTGGATGGTAAACTCATATTGCTGAAGACACCACACACTTTGCTGCAGGATACAGATACATCAAGCTGGACCTGAACTAGAAGCTTCCTCCCTGCTGGCTGGCTAGCTTCATGGTACCAGAATGTGCTTTGTAGCCTGCTGGGACAGAAAAGTTACCAAAGTTTTTTTACCCAACCATGGGTCCTGCCTGTTATAATACCAGCTGATGAGGCAAGCTATGTCCATTGGTGTAATAGTGTCATAACTGTTTGGGGGCAACTAACCACTTTCTGATCGGATCTTTGGCTAGCTCCATAGGAAGGAATTCATGCCTGGTACTGTAAACCTTGTTAAAAGTCCAAGGCTGGCCAGGTGTTGGTGGCACACGCCTTTAATCCCAGTACTCGGGAGGCAGAGGCAAGAGGATCTCTGTGAGTTCAAGGCCAGCCTGGTCTAGAGAGAGAGTTCCAGGATGGCCCGGCTGTTACACAGAGAAACCCTGTCTCAAAAAACAAAACAAAACAAAAAGAGGTGGCCTGAGTTTGGATCCTCAGCACCCGTATAAAAACTAGGGGTGGCAGAACACGTGTGTAATTTTAGCCTTGGAGACAAGTAGATTCCCAGAACTTGGTGGCCAGCCAGGCCTAGCCTCAACAGTGAGCCCCAGGTTCAATGAGACCTCGTCTCAAAAATAAAGGTGGAAGCCGGGCGGTGGTGGCACACGCCTTTAATCCCAGCACTCTGGAGGCAGAGACAGGTGGATCTCTGTAAGTTTGATACCAGCCAGGTCTACAAGAGCTAGTTCCAGGACAGCCTCCAAAGCCACAGAGAAAACCTGTCTCAGAAAACCAAAAGAAAAAAAGTCCAAGGCTAAGGAGATCGAAGACTCTGGAAGAGTCAGGGTGGGGTGGGGTCTACTATTAGTTGGGCTAAATGGACCTCTAAAACGGCCTTCTAAGTATTTGTGTTTCTACTCATAAAACAGTGCTGCTCTCAGCCTTGGACAAGGAGTTGTCCATTTGTAATGGTGACAGCTACTGAAGTCACTGAGAATAAGTGATTGATGAGTGTTAAGTTCTAACTAAATAAACTATCTTTATCGGCCTCACCAAGGTCCAGGGAATGCTGAGGAAGAGTTGGAAAGACCGTAAGAGCTGGATGATGGTGAAGAACGCTGTAAGACGCTGTCTTCTGGACAAGTTGTGACCACTTGCACTCAAGAACACGTGGCAGCTGCGGCTACCTTCACAGGATCCACAACAAAAAAAGACAGGAAAGCAGGAGGGGTGCTAATTGGGAAAAATAAAGGGTTCCCTAGGAATGAAGGAGATGAGGGGTAAATATGAGCACAATGCATTTTTTTTTTCTGCATGTTGGAAATGTCAAAAGTGTTTTAAAATCCCTACGAATACACCACACAAAAAGTCACTGTGTTGTAAAATGGGCAAATTTATACTATGTGGCCTATTTATCAATAAAAGATTTTAAATTAAATAATTAGAAATACTAAGAGCATGGGAGACATCTCATCAGGTAAGAAATCTTGCTGAGCAAACATGAGGCTTGGGTTCAAACCCTAGCACATATGTAAAATAAAACGAGTGGTCATGGGGGCTGGAGAGATGGCTCAGAGGTTAAGAGCACTGACTGCTCTTCCAGATGTCCTGAGTTCAATTCCCAGCAACCACATGGTGGCTCACAACCATCCATTATGAGATCTGGTGCCCTCTTCTGGTGTGCAGATACACATGGAAGCAGAATGTTGTACACATAATAAATAAATAAATAAAATCTTTAAAAAAATGAGTGGTCATCAGCATGCCTGGAACCCCAGGGCTTTGGGGGGCCCTCTGGTCACCAGCCTAGCTCAGGTTCAGACCCTATATCAAGAGAATAAGGCAGAGAGTGGCAGAGCAGGACATCTAACATTCTCCTCTGGCCTCTGTATGACAGTGTTAAAGCACTGTCAGTGTCTGTAATAGGATTTTATGGTAAGAATCCCCTTGAAAAGTCGGGCGTTGGTGGTGCACGCCTTTAATCCCAGCACTCAGGAGGCAGAGGCAGGCAGATCTCTGGGAGTTCGAGGCCAGCCTGGTCTCCGGAGCGAGTGCCAGGACTGGCTCCAAAGCTATATAGAGAAACCCTGTCTCGAAAAACAAAACAAACAACAACAACAAAAAAAAGAGAATTCCCTTTAAGGCTTATTTTGTCTTTAAAAAGGAAAGAGAGTATGTTGGAGGCTAGGGTGACCCTGACAACCATCCATCCAGCCCTTCCCTGGCATTTGGCTGTCATGACTACCATCCAAGCAGCCCCCTCTTGGCATCCACCTGGCCTGTTGTCATAGCAACCTGGAAGCTCCTGGATGCTCCACAGACACCTCCTGGAAGCTACACGTCTACAACCACTTAATTCTGAAAGACAACTCCTGCTGGAGCAGGCACTATTCTAGCCCTGACTGTTGCCTATTTACACGGCTTTTTTTTTGCCATCAGAAGCCTCTGTAAACCTCAGCGGC
The DNA here is from genome assembly GCF_003668045.3 of Cricetulus griseus. Lineage (NCBI taxonomy): Eukaryota > Metazoa > Chordata > Mammalia > Rodentia > Cricetidae > Cricetulus > Cricetulus griseus. The sequence continues at coordinate 7,931,942 of NC_048602.1, read as the reverse complement.
CATTTCACCCAGGCCCAAGGGTAAACCCTTTGCCTGATAAGGCAACAAAAAGCCTGGTGTTGGTGCAAATGGGGTCTTTTCAGTAGCCCTGATGTGGCTCTTTGGGACTATTTTCCTGGAGACCAGGTGGCTCCCGTGCTGCCCCCTGGTGGTGCAACACTAACCCCGGGCCTTGTGCAAACTCCTTTGCTCCACCGATGGGATCTTTATCATAGAGGGGGCGGGATCCATGGCGCGCAGAGGGACAGACGGCAGAACCACCGGCCAAGCAGCAGTAGCCAGGACGCTGACAGCCGGGCAGTGAATTTAGAGGCAGCTGCAGCGACATTAGGGTGACTGAAGATTTCCAGAAACAGGCCAGGGGTAGGGAGCAGGGGTAGTGAGGAGCAAATGGGGGGGGGGAGAGGGGGTTGGAAACGCATATGCGCAGCCTGGAGACCCAGAGATCTTCAAGTTCCGGGCGGGCCCGGGCCTCGCTGCAAAACGAGCACACGCTGCTCTTGCAGAAGACGCAGGATCGGGTCCCACCCCCGCCTGCAACTGCAGCTCCAGGGGGGATCCGCTGCCCTCCCGCCCTCCCTCTTCTGCACAGCACGCGCGTGGTGCACAGACAACGCGGCGTGCCGCCGGAACGCCTCCGGGGCTAAAGTGTAAAAAAAAAATAATAAGCAAACCTTCGAGAAAAAAAAATAAAATAAACCACGGTTCGAGTATAACCAACCCCTGACTCTTAGAGCGAAAAAGCCGCCGCGGCGGGGCGGGCGAGGGAAGCCCGCAGAGATTGCAGAATTCCCGCCCAAGGCACGGCACTTCCGGGAGAGGGGAGCGGGGGCGGGGCCACGCGCTGCCGTCACGCGCCGCGCGTCGCCCCGCGCATGCGCTCCTCTCCACGTGCGAGCGCCGGAGACGCGTGGAGTCCGGGGACGCTGCTGATTGCGGGAGCCGCGCGGCCGGGAGGGACGCAGCGATGAAGCCAGGTAGCGGCGGCGGCGGCGGCACGGGCTGGAGCGGGGCTCCGGGCACCGCGGCGGGACGGACGGACGGAGGGAGGGAGGGAGGGCGGCCGGGGGCTGCTCGGGAGCCGGGGAGTGTGACCGCACAGACCGGCCTGCAGCCTCGCCGCTGCATCCCGGCCCTCCTGACCCCGGCTCCGGGGCGGGGCGGGGGAGAGAGGGGCACCCGGCTTGGATCGTAGGTGGGACGGCTCCGGATCGCGTGCTTCCCTCTTCCCGCTGTCACCGCTGCCCCAGGGGGGACGAGTGAGGACCTCCGGGGCGGTGCTGCGCGGCGATCGCGTGCGCGGCTCGCCCTCTCTCTCCCTCGCTCGCCCGCTGCGCTTCCGGGAGGGGCGGGGTCCTAGCCCCGGAGGAGCTGACGATCGGGGGGTCGGGAGCCCCTGCTCGGCGCCGCGAGACGCTTTGCAAGCCTGGCCTTAGCCGGCAGGGCGATCAGAAGTGAGAGCGGTTGGTGTTGGTCTGAGTTTTTTGAGACTGCGTCTCGCTAGGAGACGCTGGCTGGCCTTGGAACTCACTCTGGAGACCAGGCTGGCCTCGAACTCAGAGATCCGCCAGTGCCTCTGCCTCCCCCGATTGCTGGGATTTAAGGCGGGCGCCACCGCCGCCCGGCGGGACAAAAATGTTTCCTTTATTTCCCGCCCTTTTTCTGGTGGATGAATCCACCGCACGGTGGACGCTGGTGCGCGTTCTGGTTTTGACAGTAGGAGCGTCTCTTTTCTTTCTCTGATTTTTTTTTATTTGGTTTTTTTCCGAGATTGGGTTTCCCTGTGGCTTTGGAGGCTGTCCTGGAACTAGCTCTTGTAGACCAGGCTGGTCTCGAACGCACAGAGGTCCTCCTGCCTCTGCCTCCCGAGTGCTGAGATTAAAGTTGTGCGCACCACCAACGCCCGGCTTCTTTCTCAGATTCTTAATGCTTAAGTGGCTTTTTGTTTTGTTTTGGTAATGTGTGACTCCGGGCTGTGGCAGCCCATGCTTGTCAGTCCCGGTACTCGGGAAGCTGGGGTAGGTGGGTGAGGAGTTTGACACCAGCGTGTGCTACAGTAATGATAGCATGAGCTTTGCACCGGTGCCCAAGGATCAGTTTTCGCTAATGGCAGGTTTTTGCCTGGCGTGCGCCCACATGTTCCTGTAGACGGATGAGAGCCAGTGCAGGGTATAGTGACCCATCTTCCCCTCCCAAGCATGTTGAATAGAATTTCTGGGATCCCCCCCCCACCCCCCCCCGTTGGGGAAGTCTGGCGAAGCGAAGGAGGGTGGAGGGATTGCTGTGTGTTCTACGGCTATCCTGTGCTCTGTGATTCCCCCCACCCCGCCCCAGGAGGACTTTTCCCTCCAACCTTTCTCTACCAAATGATGGAAGAAGTTGTGTGGTGACAGTTTGTCTTGGATGACAGAACCAGCTTTGGAGGAATCCTTTTGTTGTTTTTGTTTGTTTTTTGCTTTTTTTTGTTGTTGTTTTTTGGTTCTTTGAGTTAGATGGGGTTTCTCTGTGTAACCACCCTCGATGTCCTGGAATTTGCTTTGTAGACCAGGCTGGCCTCCAACTCTCAGAGATCCTCTTGCTTCTTCTCCCCCCAGTGCTGGGATTAAAGACCTGTGCCACCATTACCAGCTGGGGGAGATTTTTTTTTCAGTTTTTTTTAATTTGAATTAGAAACAAGATTGTTTTATATGACAATCCCAGTTTCCCTTCTCCCTCCCTCCTCCCCTGCCACCCCCCCCCCACTAAAACCCTATCTATTACATATCCTTTCTGCTCCCCCTGGATGGTGAGGCCTTCCTTAGGGTGTCATCAGAGTCTATCATATCCTTTGGGATAGGGCCTAGGCCCACCCCAGTGTGTCTTGGCTCAGGGAGTGTCCCTCTATGTGGAATGGGCTCCCAAAGTCCACACGTATGCTAGGGATAAGTACTGAACTACCACAGGAGGTCCTGTAGATTTCTGAGGTCTCCCACTGAAACCCATGTTCCTGGGGTCTGGATCAGTCCCATGCTGGTTTCCCAGCTGTCAGTCTGGGGAGCAAGAGTTCGCTGGGGGAGACTTTTAAGCAGACGTGTGCTGTAGAATCTGGTGGGCATTTTTAAACAAGGCCATTTGTTGTTTTTATGTTTGTGTTTTGAACTGGGATCTTGTTGTATAGCCTAGGCTGACCTCAAACTCACCCTCCCCAAGCGGTGGGATTGCGGGCAGGTGATACCTCGCTCTGCTGGAAAGCTACTAGAGGGAAGATTGTGGGCATGCCATCTCTTTGAGTAATGGAGTCTTTTTTGTTCATTTTCCTAAAAACTCCAGGACCTGAAATAGACCAAGAGACATGTTGAGTATCTGGGGCTGAGAGGCCCCCCCCCCCCCCCCCCCCCCCCCCGGCCCACTGCTCTCCAGGAAGACACCCACAACTTGCCAGGCTCCGTTATCCTATATACTCTGTGTGCATACAAAGTCATGTGATTTTACAACAGACTCCCATGCACCTTCCCCGATAGGGTCCTGGGTGACAATGGCGTGGCCATCCTCACGACTCGCCTCCCCCACCCCTCCCCCCAATCACCAGCCTCTGGGGAGATGGCCGGACACTTGCTGATGTTTATTGAGCTTCATGTTGTCCAGGGAGCTGGGGTATTTTGGTAACCAGAATCTTACAATTCGTTGTGCATTTGGAACTTGTGAGGGCCAGCGAGAGTGCCAGAATTGAATGGCATATGACAAGAAAACAAGGCGAGGGCACAGTGGGTAGAGTCTGTACCGTTGCATCAGAAGCCCATGAGACTTGGGCCACAGGAGTACCGTGCCCCTGTTGGCAGGGTCTGCAAAGTGGGAACAGCTCATGAGAGATTTCAAACATGGCTGCTTAGTGGGTGAGAGTGGGGTCCAGCAGAGAGCCTGAAGTAGGTGGGAGCAAGTCCTTGGTCGATGGGTCTCAGTTAGGGTCTGTACATTATGGTCATGTGGGAACTTTTTTTTGAAAAATGGCCTTCTCAGAGCTTTTGGGGGTGGAGGGGCTGTGTTTTTGTTTGTTTCTTTGGGTTTTAGTTTTGGTTTTTCAAGACAGGATTTCTCTGTGTAGACCAAGCTAGCCTCAAACTCAGAGACCCACTTCTGCCTCCCCAGTCTGGGATTAAAGGTGTGCAACACCAACACCCTGCTAGAAGATTCTTTGTAAAGAAAAGAACTCTGATTTCACTGGATGGTGAAGGGAGAGATTGGAAGCAGCAGGATGAGATCTTGTGAGGCTTGGGAATGTTTAAAACTGTTAATTTAAAAAATTAAATTATGGCTGGGCTGTGGTGGTGCACGCCTTTATTCCCAACACTCAGAGGCAGGTGGATCTTTGTGAGTTCCAGGACAGCCAGAGCTGTCCCTCCCCCCCCCCCAAAAAAAAAATTAAATGAAGAATAGATACCAAGTTGTGTTGTCTTTTATTGTTTTGAATTCTGGGGAGTTGAACCCAGTACTGGCACATTAGAGCTACAGTACCCAGCTCCTTAAATGAAGTGTCATAGAAAGGGCAAAAAGCAAGCAAAAAAAAAAAAAAAAAAAAAAAAGATTGTCTGAAGCTGACAATTGGGTGTAGTTTCAAGGTACCTTGACAAAAATTTACCTGACAGCTTTATACCTGACAACTTACATCAAGTGAGATGATTTTAAGCCAACGCTAACTATCAAACCCAGCAAAGCCTCAGGTGTCTGCTAGTCCCGCACACTTTGATGCTGAGTGGACACTGTTGTTTCACCCTGAAGCTGGTTTTGGGGGAGGTGGGAGGGGCAGATTGGGGTCTTCTGTCTCCTGCTCCTGGAGTGCTGGGATCACAGATCTGTGCTACTGTGTAGGCCTGATTTCCTGATGAGCTCTAAAGGCCCATCTAGACCATTGCCCATCCTTAAATTGGGGGGATTTTCTTATCACCCCCCCTCCCCAATGGGAGGAATGTTACAATCTTGAAAGAAGGGAGATGAGTTTGTAGGACTGAGCATCAGGCTAGGGGGTGGCACTTCTTTTTCAGATAGACACAGGTTCGTGGGTGGGTCTTGAAGATGTTGGGAGGGCAGAGGAGATCCTGTTGCCCTAAGCGTGCGTGCGTGTGTAGGGCTTGCTGATACTAGGGGTAAAATGAGTTCCATGAATCTGCTATCCCAAGAAAATCAGACTATCTATGTGCAGTCCCCCGTCCCTAACCAGTTAGATAGTCTCTGGCGTATTTTGCTCCTAGTGGTCCCTTGCTGATATACTTTGTGAGAAGGATATGGTGTCAGGCCCAGGGGTGCAGACCCAGCAGCTCTTGGGAGGTGGCAGCAGGAGCATCAGGAGCTACATTGTTACTTCAAGGCCATCCTGGGGTACTGACACCCTAGTTCAAAAAAGCAAAGTGTGTCATTGGGTGTGGGTTTTTAGGAATTGGTTTCTCTGCTTTGGGGCGGCTCTGATTTGTTCATGTGTGTTGCACAACTGAAGGTCATTTTCATTGTTGTTCATCTTATGTGTCCATTCTGCTGGTGGGACATTGGGTGGGCCTGGTCTGCGTTATTGGCTGGCTGCAGTGGCCATCTCCGGAGCAGGCAGCTGTGTGCTTTGCTGATTTCTCACTTTTGTGGACCTGCCAGGTAAGGTTACTTTAAACTTCTTACTTAGCCTTCATTGTCCTGAGCCCTGTCTTTGTTTCTACTACAGGTTTCAGTCCCCGTGGGGGCGGCTTTGGTGGCAGAGGAGGCTTTGGTGACAGAGGCGGTAGAGGAGGAGGCCGAGGAGGCCGAGGAGGCTTTGGTGGGGGACGCGGAGGCTTTGGTGGTGGAGGTCGAGGTCGAGGTGGCGGTGGAGGTGGAGGCTTCAGGGGACGAGGAGGTGGAGGAGGAGGTGGACGAGGTAAGTGAGGTCGACCTGGGGGGGGGAGCAGACTCTGGGGCGGGGTGCAGGGAGGGAGAGGTGGGGACCTCCCTCTCCACCTGCAGCTGTCTCTTGCAGGCGGAGGCTTCCAGTCTGGAGGCGGCCGGGGTCGAGGTGGCGGCCGGGGAGGAAAAAGAGGAAACCAGGCAGGGAAGAATGTGATGGTGGAACCCCACCGGCATGAAGGTGAGTGTGGTGGGGGGATCAGCTGACGAGAGAGGTAGACCATGGCTGGGAGTCCTCACCCCGCTCTGCTCGGCTCCCTCACCAGGTGTCTTCATCTGTCGAGGAAAGGAGGACGCCCTTGTCACGAAGAATCTGGTCCCTGGAGAATCTGTGTATGGGGAGAAGAGAGTCTCTATTTCAGTGAGTCACAGACCCCCGTCACCTGCACTTCAGTCTTGCTGTTGTGTCCTACACACGACAGCAGAGGATGTTATGCACACGTGAGGCCATGCACACTGCTCCAAGCACCTTGAGGCTCCCCCACTGGCCGTAGCCTCTGAGGTGCTGCGGTTCCCGGCTCCCCCTCCCAATTCCCTGGCCTTGCCCCGTTTTCCATCTCCATACTGCACTGGTTCCTTATCCTCTGCCTCTGGTCTTCCTGACGAGGCCCTGTCACATTACCTTGCTTATCTAAAGTGGTCCTCAGCAGTCCCGGCCCTAGTTCTCCCATGTCCTCTTCTCTGTGGCCAGCTATAGGCCTATCAGCTCACTGCAGCTCTGGTTCAGAAGTGTCCCAGCGCGTGCTGGTCCGTTCTCCTCTCACAGCTCCCTTGCTCTGCTCCCAGCCACATCCCCTCTCCTGCCTTGGTCTTTCTCTGTCACCATCTCCTGAGCTGGTCTGTTCAGTGGGTACTTACCGCTCAGGGCAGGATCCATGTCCTAGTCACTGTTGTCTCCAGCACCTGAAACAGGAGCTAGGACAGGAAGTAATGCCTAGTGCCCAGGTCTTTCTGTCCCCTCTGTATTTACTGTCTTTTGTTCTCTTCCCAAGTGAGCAGCCCCCGTGAGATGGCAGGGTGACTTCTGTCCCGTCCCTGCTGTGCATTTGTGTTAGATTTTTAGTGATTGAGATGCACTGTCTGTTTTGAGGGCCCTGGGGTTATGGGGAATGGTACCCTGCACAAGAACCTGGCACTGACTTCTGTTCCCATCCCTTCTGGTCAGGAGGGAGATGATAAAATTGAGTACCGAGCCTGGAACCCCTTCCGTTCCAAGCTGGCAGCAGCGATCCTGGGCGGTGTCGACCAGATCCACATCAAGCCTGGGGCCAAGGTTCTCTACCTTGGGGCAGCCTCAGGCACCACCGTCTCCCACGTCTCTGATATCGTCGGCCCGGTGAGTGGGCAGCTGGTGGAGATGAGGGGAGCTAGGCCTGGCCATTTCCCTGCACTGTGTATTGTAGAGCCAGGTTCAGAGGAACAACTTGAGGCAGAGTTCCTTTCAGTACTGCTCCTGAATTCTTGATTTTAATAAAGAGTTGTGAGTGTGGGGGGTGTAGACAGGGTTAAAATGACCCAGATCTGGGAATGTAGATACCAAACTATTTCGGTTGCCCTCTTGAAAAATTTGTCCCACATCTGGGAGTGTGGCTTAGTCATTAAAGTTCTTGTCACACAAGCATGAGGACCTGATTTTGATGCTCAGCATTCATTTAAAAAGCCAGGAGTGCTGATAGCCCCTCGTAGTAACAGCAATGGGAGCAGCAACAGGCCAATCTCTGGAGTTTGCTGATCCGCAGCAGGTCGTCTAATGGATAAGCTCTACACCAATAAGAGACCTCGACTGAGAAATAGAATGGGTGGAGTTCCTGAGAAATAACACCTACCATTGTCCCCTGGCTTCCATGTACATAAACACAAAATATTCATGTCCCCCAAATCTAGTTTTCTGTGTGTACTGACCCCCCTACCCCGTCACCCCCACATCCCCCATATCGGGGTTGAACCTAGCGCCTATTGGATGTTAGACAGGTATGGCTACACCCGAAGCCCTTGGTTTCTCCTGGTGGGCTTGTGTTTCTGTGTGGCAGCACCAGTTCCTGGTGCAGTTCCTGGTCCCATTTCACAGTCTGTTGCTGGTGGCTGAATTAAGAGTCTTTAATTTGGTGGGTGAAGAACCCTGTGCTTGGCCAGGTGTGAAAGCACACATCTTTATATTCCTAGCCTAAGCTACATAGTTAGACCTCATCTAAATACAAGCAGCAACAAAACTCAAACTTCTGTAGGTATTTAACAGTGTGTGGCTTCAGTGAGACAGCTGAGCGCTCTGTGCAAATGCTGTTGGCACTGTCCTTCATCTCTGCCCTGGATTTTAGCATGTGTTGGAGCCTGGGCTCTTGGGTCAGGTAAATTAGCATCTTGTCTCTTCATTGGTTGTGAATAACCATGGCAGGTGACTTCTCCATCTATTCATCTGGACAGTAGACATAATGACAGTTATGCGAGTGGGGTTTTTATTGAGGGTATGAGGGCCTGCTACAAGTGGCACACAAAGTCCCAATTTTGGCAACCATGGTAGAGAACAAGTGTGTGCTCATCACTGTTGGATTTATTTTAGGATGGTCTGGTCTATGCAGTTGAGTTCTCCCACCGTTCTGGCCGTGACCTCATCAACTTGGCCAAGAAGAGGACCAACATTATTCCTGTGATTGAAGATGCTAGGCACCCACACAAATACCGCATGCTTATCGGTGAGGGGCCTGGGGACAGCCCAGGGAAGGTAGGATTAGCCACTGCATGTCTCCCAGGAAAGGCCAGTGGAGTTAGCGTGAGGAGCTGCAGGTGGGGATTGTGCTGGGTCGTCAGACCCATTCGCTTCTGGTCCTCTCTGCCACTTGATGCCTTTTCACACTGCCCTGGTTTGTGTCTTAAAGCCTCTTGCCTTTGTTTATATTATCTGATGAGATGCCAGCCCTCAACACAGCAAGTATGACCCAATGGCTTTGTTTTCTTGTTTTTTTTTTGTTTTGTTTTTGTTTTTTTGTTTTGGTTTTTTTTGTTTTGTTTTTTGTTTAAACACCTCCAAGGTCTAGTATAAAGTGGAAAGCCTCGTGAGTTCCCCCCGAGGTACTTGATACTTGCCATCTGCTTTTCCAAGTTCTTAAGAGATTTCATTCTATTACTTTTGTTTGCATTTTAAATCATACTGCCTAAAAGCATTGCCTTTTCATTGTACTTTTTTGTTGTTGTGTTTGGTTGGGTGGGGGGATTTTTTTTTCCCCTCCTCCTCCATTTCGATTCACTTGGCCCCTTCTCTGGTCCTTGTCCTCATTTGACAGCCCTGACCACGTCTTGCATTTAACTGCTCACCTTTACTTCTCTTTTTGATGACATGTCTGTCTCCCCCCAGACCCGGGAGCATCTCGAGGGCAGGGTCTGACTCGTCTCTGTGTCCCCCACGCCCAGCCCAGGGCTGGCCACAGAGTAGGTGGCAACCATGGTTTACAAGAGGAGTGGCTGAGTGATGTGACTGGGTTCTGGCCCCACCTCCGGGGTGCTTTGGAGGGGGAGGGTGTGTGGTGGGGAGTGAGAGTGGAGGCAGAGACTCCCAGGAACCTGGTGGTGACTAGCACAGGCCCCCATTGGGAGGCTCTAGGCAGCTTTCTGATGGCTTCCACTTTTAATGGTTGTCTGTCCCTTTTTCCTTAGCGATGGTGGATGTGATCTTTGCGGATGTGGCACAGCCAGACCAAACCCGGATTGTAGCCCTGAATGCCCACACCTTCCTGCGGAATGGAGGACACTTTGTGATTTCCATTAAGGTGTGAGGGTTGGAATGTAAGGCGGCCTGGTAGCTGGGTACTTGATCTCCTGTGTCTGAGCATGTCACTTAGCCTGTTGGACTCAGTTTCTTCATTTACTAGTCCTCTTTAAAGGTTGGAGTAAAGACTGATCTATGAAGTGTTTGGATAGAATAAATATTAAACAAGTGTAAAGTGCGTTTTTCAAAACATTTTAATTTGAAATACAAAAAACTTCAGGCATCTTCACCATGTTCAAAATTAGCTAGCCTGTTGCTACATTTGTTTTACTGTTAACCATGGCATGGAAGAAAATTCCTGAGTTAAAACACTACGTTAGATAAACGGAACATCCTGTTTCCAGTCCAAGCCATATTAAAACGGCTGTAATGGAGTTTTATGATTGCACAACCCTGGCTCTCCAAATCTTCAGTGAAAACGTTCTTGAAGGTTAAAACAACACCCAGACCTCAAGCCCTTTCTCCTCTGTAGGCCAACTGCATAGACTCCACAGCCTCTGCGGAAGCTGTGTTTGCCTCCGAAGTGAAGAAAATGCAGCAGGAGAACATGAAGCCCCAGGAGCAGTTGACGCTAGAGCCCTACGAGCGCGACCATGCTGTGGTTGTAGGTGTGTACAGGTGAGTACCAGAAGAGACAGACCTCTCCCTGAGCTGCAGCCTGAGCTCTCCGGGCCTGGGGAGCCGAAAATGTTGACACTACCCCCTCTGATTTCCTCCCCGCAGGCCACCTCCTAAGGTGAAGAACTGAAACCCCGAGCTGTCTGGATTGGAAGAAATGTGTGTTGCTACTGTTGCACGTGTAGTTTTGTTTTGTTTTCTATTAAAATACTCATCTGTCGCCCTTGTCTGGTTCTGTTTGCTCAGTGGCCAAAAGACGCATGCGCCCTTCACCAACTTTCTGTGCGCTTGGGGGGGGTCGCTGCCTGGGAAAGTCTCATCCGGTCACATGGTGCATGCTCCACCGATGGCTGCTACGCATGTGCGCAGCTCCGCGCCCTGAAGGCGCAGGCGCGCCGAGTCCCCCTGGGTCACGTGGGCGGTGTGGGGGCGGAGCCAGGACAGGGGGGCCGGTTTGTTGTGGTCGCCATTTTGCTGGTTGCATTACTGGGTAATCGGGGCCCTGGCTCGCCGCGTCCGCCGGACACCTTCAGCCAGTGGGGAGGTCTGAGCTCGGGCTCCCCGAGCAGTTTGAGTCCCCTAACCCACGCCCTCAGGTAACGGTGCGGCGGGCGGCCGGGCTGGCGGCCGGGCCGGGCTGGCGGGGCGGGGCGGCACGCGTGGATGGGGGGCAGGCCGGGATCCGCCCTGCCCGTCCCCGCGAGACTTAGCGAGGCGGAGGAGGGGGCTTGGGGCCGCGGCGGCCGAGCCCCGCTGTTTCCAGCCGGCTTTCGGGAAGGGGCCGAGCCCGAGCCCGAGGGAGCCGTCTTGGGAGGGAGTCTGGGAGGGGGCAGCCCGGCCCCACTCCCGCCCTTTGTTTGGGCTCGGCTGCGCTGGCCGCTTCGCTGTCGCCTAGCAACAGCTGCCCCGCGCGCCGATTGGCTGGGCTCCCGGCGGCAACAACCAATGGCGTGGTTGTTGCCATGGGAGGTGCGGCCTGCCGCGCTCATCGGGGCCCCGCCCGCCGGGACTCCACCGGCCGGGGCGGGCCTGCCGGGTGGGGGGCGGGACGCCAGGGTCCCTGGGGCGGGTGGCCGCGCGGGCGGGGCTGGGCCGTAGGGCGAGGGTTAACCCGCCCCTCCCCCGTCCACCTGCTGTCCCCCTTCCCCCCGCGTGCCCCGGTCTGACCCTCGTCCCCTCCTCTCCCCGCCCCCCCCTGGCGGCGGCGGCGGTGGCGGCGGCTGCTGTTGTCACCCACCGGGGCCGCCTGTCCCGCTCGCCCTCACCGCCGCGGGGCTGGCCGGGCCGGCCGGGCCGGGGACAGGCGGCCACCTTCTCATCGCCGCCGCCACCGCTATGCTGGCCGTTCGCCCACCGCACTGGGGGCCCCATCGCTCCCCAGCCCCCCGTGGGCCCGGCGCCAGCCCTGACCCGGGTAGGGGTGGGAGCTGGGAGGGCCGGGGAAGAAGAGGTGGTTTGTCCCTGCAGCCCCCCGTAAAGGGGACCTGGAGTGGCGGACGGAGGAGCGTAGGGTCGAAGGGATCTATCTGACTGACACCGGGGAGGCTCTTAGGTAGAAGGTTCTGTTCTGGAGGACACTTTTCAGGGAGCCAAGACGTGTGTGTCGTGTAGGGATTCGGCTGTTGGGCCCTTCTAGGAATAGGCTCAGTTGTGGAGTGACCCGGTTTAGAAATAATTGGCTAGGAGGGGGGACCGCAAGGGTCCCAGTGTTAGGGAGAAAGAGACAGTGATTCTTAAACTGTTGAGAAACGACACCTCCCTCTTGTCTTCCTTAGTAGCAGGGGTGAAATCCTAAATATAGGCTACTTAGAAGAAGGGTCCCTGGCACGGGATACCCCGAATAGGGAGCGGGGAGCGGTCTTGATGGGGTGTCGAGTTGGTCTCCGGGCAGGGGCAGAGGGCGCCTTGGTGGTTGAGACACCCGTAGCACTCACACATAACACGAGTTCCCAGATAACCTTGATTTTGCTGGGAGGTCCGCAAGGACTGCTATGGTGTGAGCTGTCCGGGAGTTCCCTAGAGTGGAAAGAACTAGAGGCTAGACTAGATTTGAAATGGGGCCCTCAATGTGGCCCAGATCCTGATGTTGAGGGGAAGACCATGCGAGGGCGGGGCCTTATCTGAGCGACTCGGAATGGGCACCAGCAGAAATTCAAAGAAAAAATGAATTCTACTGCTCAGACTCTACACGGTTTCCGGCTTCTCTTTTGCTCCTCCAATTACTGGCCTTTCTCTGCCCTTCCTGCCCTGGCCTTGCACGCACTCTCTCCCACCCCTCTGGCTCTGCCCATTCCCTTGTATGTTTTCCCACTGTGTTGCCGCATTTATTCGGCTGATCATTTGTTGAGGGACACTGCTATGCCAACCCACTTCCCCTCTGCATTGCTACCGAGTGCCTCCCCTTGCTCTGCCCTCTTCTTCATGCCCACTCTCCTGCGTGGCCCTGACCTACATACCCTCCTGTTCCATGGTGTCTTTCTGCTCCCTACCTGCTCTCAGGTCTCAGCGGCGGTGGCAGCCGAGGTGCAGGATGCGAGAAGGCGCCCCCCGGCCGGGCTCCCGCTCCAGGCCTCACACCCTTGCGGCCCTCTGAGCCCACCATGGCCGTCCCACCAGGCCATGGTCCCTTCTCTGGCTTTCCGGAGCCCCAGGAACACACACAGGTAGGCATTCAGCTGGCTTCTCACCTGCCTGGGGATAGGAAGAGACTGAGGAAAAAAAAGGGTCTCCAGGCGGCAGCAGCATGATTGTTGGAAGATCTCTGAGGATGTTGGCGGCCTGGTGACAACTGGAAGAATTTCAGGTGGCGTTTGGAAAGTCCACACTTATTACTCCTGCCATGAGGACTGAGTTATTGAGCTTCTCCATGGCCCTCCATCTCTGGTTTCAAGGGTTAAGAAAATTAAGTGTAATGTTTGTTGGGCTCAGAACTGTCTCTGGCACACAACAGACCAGAACACAGGTCTTGGTGTCCACAAGAGACAGCGGTTTGGAGTGAAAAGCCTGGAGAGTGAGCTGAGGGGAGTGGGAAACCCAAAAAGTCTGATCCCCATCCCAGCGCTTTAAGAACTGGGCACAGACATGGAAATACAGGGAATTCAGTGGCCTGGTTCCCAGAAACAGTGGTCTTGGGTACAGAGAATCCAGGTTTCCATTTCAGTGCATCCACTGAGCTTTAGAAGGTAATACAGACAGAAAGCAGATGAGCTGACCAGGGGCTGGGTAGACGGTCATTTACTTCATCATGCAACGAGCAGCTGTCTGGGGAACCTCAATGTTTGACAGGCCCCATAGAATGGGATCTGACCCTGGGGAAGCTCTGCTCTTGTGCAGAGCTAGGTAAATGTGGGTATGGCCAAACAGCCATCGGCTTTACCCTTCCTTCTCTCCCTGGAGGCTGGAGGTGAAGGTGCTCTGTGTCTGCCCCTGTCCCCCACAGGTATTGCCTGATGTGCGGCTACTTCCTCGGAGACTGCCCCTGGCCTTCCGGGACGCAACCTCAGCCCCGCTGCGCAAGCTCTCAGTGGACCTCATCAAGACCTACAAGCACATCAATGAGGTGGGTGCAGCGGGGGATTCCCCCGGCTGGGTGCTGAAGAGAGTCCTGGCTGCTTGCCAAGGTCACTCAAGGGTCCGTTTTCCTGGCCGCCTGAGCAGGTATACTATGCGAAGAAGAAGCGGCGGGCCCAACAGGCGCCACCCCAGGACTCGAGCACCAAAAAGGAGAAGAAGGTCCTGAACCACGGTTATGACGACGACAACCACGACTACATTGTGCGCAGTGGCGAGCGCTGGCTGGAGCGCTATGAGATTGACTCTCTTATTGGCAAAGGCTCCTTTGGCCAGGTGTGGGACTCCCCCACTCATCCAGTGTCTGGGTGCAGACAGCCACTAACCCTACCCACATTCCCTCCACCCCCAGAGTTCTGTCCTGGGCCAGTCTCTCAAGCCATTCAGTTTCCCTCTGTCTCAGTTTCTGTGGAAGTGTAAATAAGAAGACTCCACACTAGGGAACTCACAATTTTGTATCCAGTAGGAGGGCTGTGAGTGCTGGGCTGAGTGTCAGGTGGGCCTCCCACCTCCCCGGGTAACTCTCCATGTCTCGACAGGTGGTGAAAGCCTATGATCACCAGACCCAGGAGCTGGTGGCCATCAAGATCATCAAAAACAAAAAGGCCTTCCTGAACCAGGCACAGATTGAGCTGCGGTTGCTGGAGCTGATGAACCAGCATGACACAGAGATGAAGTACTACATAGGTGAGGCCTGCCCCTGGGTGAGCGCAGGGCGCCTGTGTGGAGATAGCGCCAATAAGGGTGGCTCTTCAGGCTCCTCCGCCTCAGGGGGTCTCCTGCTGTGGTCATGACTCTTCTTCTGTGCTTATTTAACAGTGGTCAGTGTTTATCCAGTGCTCGCTAAGGGCCAGACTGCTGCAAACATTTCCTGTGAATTACCTCACGCCAGCCCAGTGAGGGAGAGGGCAGTTCTGTGCACGTTAGAGATAGGAAAGTGAGGCACTCAGTGCTGTCACGTACATGAGGGGACAGTTTATACAGAACAGAATTAGAGATGTGTCCTCTGGAAAGGGACTGACAAATGGCTTAAAAGGACAGCCAGTGTCGCTTGCCACAAAGACAGATACAGCTAAAAGGAAAGCAGATTCGTTTGTTCATTTGGGTTTTTGTTGGTGGTGCCACTTCTTGGGGTTTTGTTTTGCCATACTGGGGATCAAGCCCAGTGCTTCATGTATAGTAGGCAAGTGCTTCTCCCCAGAACTGCGCCTCTGGACCTCTTTTTACTTAGGTATTTTGAGACAGAGTTACCTGACAAGCCTTGGGTTCATGCTCTTCCTCATCCCCATCTGAAGACCTTGGTCTTCATGCCCGCACACCAGGCCTGGCTCGGTGTTATGAATGAAATGAGGAAGCCTGGGATTGCTTTGAAGCTCTATTAGGAGATAACTGCATTTTATTTCCCTATGCTGGGCTGAGGCTTGAACCCAGAGCCTTGTGTTTGCTAGGCAAACAGGCTCCCACCCTTTGGCCATCCCTTAGCCTATGCCAGCGTAACCCTAAGGTTACTCTACCCTTTGTTTTGTTTTTTTTTTTTTGGCTTCACTGTGTACCAAGCTGGCCCTGAACTCGTCATCTTCCCATTTAGCTTCCCAAGCGCTGGCATTACACAGTCATGCTTACTATTCCCCGCTGGCAGAAACCTTCCTTTTGGTGACAAGTGGAAGGTCTGAGAGCCTCAAGAGATTTAGCATGCTTTGCGAGTCCGATGCACAGACACCTGAGGGCTCGCTGCAGTTTAGCAGAGGCGGTTACCGTGTGGCCCTGGGCCGCCTGTCCTCTCGCCTGTTTCTCATCTGTGGCCTGCTGTCCCCCACAGTGCACCTGAAGCGGCACTTCATGTTTCGAAATCATCTGTGCCTGGTGTTTGAGCTGCTGTCCTACAACCTGTACGACCTCCTGCGCAACACACACTTCCGCGGTGTCTCTCTGAACCTGACCCGGAAGCTGGCGCAGCAGCTCTGCACAGCGCTGCTCTTTCTGGCCACGCCCGAGCTCAGCATCATCCACTGCGACCTCAAGCCCGAGAACATCCTGCTCTGCAATCCTAAGCGCAGTGCCATCAAGATCGTGGACTTTGGCAGCTCCTGTCAGCTTGGCCAGCGGGTGCGGCTCCGACTCTGGGCAGGGCCCGTGTTTTGGGTGGAATGGGATAGGACAGCTTGGTTTTGACCCTGGAAGCTGATGAGAAGCTGAGAGATGACATTGGGCATAGGGAGGCCGGTCTGAAGGGAGGGGAGCAGAGATGAAGAGGGCAGAGGAGACTCAAGCAAGGAAGAGAAAGGGTGACCCCCAGAGCAGAGCCTGAACTCTGCTTTGCGGACTTGTGCTCTTCAGGTCACAGGTAGAGACCTTGAATTCGTGCAGCCTTGTGTGAGCAGGCAGAGGGGTCACTCACTACTAGTAGTAGTTCAGTATGGGATGGCCAGCCTCTCCTAAACAGCAGGGACCAGAGCTGGGAGCAGAGGCAGGGTTAAAGCAGGCCAATGAAGACTGGAAGCTGATGAGCAGGACAGCGACTGGTTTGTGCAGCATTGCTGAGAATCTAGAGGCTCCATCCTGTGTTCGAGCAGGGGCTTGTCTTCAGTTGAGTGTCCCGGGGGAACCAGCAGGGGAGCCAGTGCCCTGACTCCTGTCCCCTTCCCCAGATCTACCAGTACATCCAGAGCCGCTTCTACCGTTCCCCCGAGGTGCTCCTGGGCACACCCTATGACCTGGCCATCGACATGTGGTCCCTGGGCTGCATCCTTGTGGAGATGCACACCGGAGAGCCCCTCTTCAGCGGCTCCAATGAGGTGTGCCCCTGGAAGGGGTGTGCTGGAGGTGGAGGGGTGGAGCCTGGCCGCCCGGCGCCCCTGACCGCCACCTGCCCGCAGGTGGACCAGATGAGCCGCATTGTCGAGGTGTTGGGCATCCCGCCCGCGCCCATGCTGGAACAGGCACCCAAGGCTCGCAAGTACTTTGAGCGGCTGCCTGGGGGCGGCTGGACCCTACGAAGGACAAAGGAACTCAGGAAGGTGCGGCCCCTGCCCTGTGCCACTTCTCCCTCCCTGGGTGGCCCCTCACTCACACTTGGGGCTCCCCTCTCCCTGCGTCTTTCCCTGTCTTTCTCCCCCACCCCTTGTCTGTCCTTTGCTTCCTCCCCTGCCTATCCCGTCACCGTCCCACCCCACAGCTCTTGTTAGCTTCTCTCTTGCTCTCTTGTGCCTCTGTTTCCCCGTGTGTGTCTCCCTGCCCCTCCTGCCCACTGACGGCCACTCTCTTGCCCCCCCTCCCACCCCCTCCCTGCCAGGATTACCAGGGCCCCGGGACACGGCGGCTGCAGGAGGTGCTGGGCGTGCAGACGGGCGGGCCCGGGGGCCGGCGGGCGGGGGAGCCGGGCCACAGCCCCGCCGACTACCTCCGCTTCCAGGACCTGGTGCTGCGCATGCTGGAGTATGAGCCCGCCGCCCGCATCAGCCCTCTGGGCGCTCTGCAGCACGGCTTCTTCCGCCGCACGGCCGACGAGGCCACCAACACGGGCCCGGCAGGCAGCAGTGCCTCCACCTCGCCCGCACCCCTCGACACCTGCCCCTCCTCTAGCACCGCCAGCTCCATCTCCAGCTCTGGTGGGTGCCCACTGTCACGTGTGCCGCAGGGCCCAGCCTGGGATACCTCCCGCTGGGCCTCTGTCCTAGAGCCTTAGAGCTAAGCTACCAGATTCTGAGCTGCAGGGTGAGGTGGGGTGGGACAGTCCCACGTGATCCAGGCTTGAGAGTCAGCCCCTAAAGCTGCCTCTAGCCTCCCACACAACTCTGACCCAAGATCTCAAAATCAGGCTGTTAGAGCCTTCAAACCAGCTCTGGCCTCAGAGTCCCAGCATGGCGCCTAGATGTTGAGCAGACTGCCTGCATCTTACCGCCACTGCCCTCTTTTCTCCTTCCCGGTGCTTCCAGGAGGCTCCAGTGGCTCCTCCAGTGACAACAGGGCCTACCGCTACAGCAACCGATATTGTGGGGGACCTGGGCCCCCCATCACCGACTGTGAGATGAACAGCCCCCAGGTACTAGAGCTTGAAACCTTGGAGGTGGGTGGCAGGCGCTTAACACTTCAGGACCTTAACATCCTTCGGTTTTTTGTTTTTTTAAGGTTATACCCTCCCAGCCTCTGCGCCCCTGGGCAGGGGGTGATGTGCCCCACAAGACACATCAAGCCCCTACCTCTGCCTCGACATTGCCAGGGACTGGGGCCCAGTTACTCCCTCAACCCCGATGCCTTGGACGTCCCGCATCGCCAACGTCACCACCACCCCCGGAGCTGATGGATGTGAGCCTGGTGGGCAGCCCTCCAGACTGCTCCCCACCTCATCCAGCACCTGCCCCCCAGCACCCGGCTGCCTCATCACTCCGGACTCGGATGACGGGAGGTCGACCACCTCTCCCACCCCCGGATGACCCTGCCACTCTAGGGCCTCGCCTGAGCCTCCACGGTGTACCCCAGAGCACAGCAGCCAGCTCATGACCCTGCCCCCTCCCTGGGGCCCCTCCTGAAGCCATACCCCCTCCCCCCATCTGGGGGCCCTAGGCTCCCATCCTCATCTCTCCCCTTGACTGGACTTGCTGCTACCCAGCTGGGGTGGGTGAGGCCTGCACTGATTGGGGCCCAGGGCAGGGGGTCAAGGGAGAGGGGTTTTGGCCACGCCCTCCCCACTAAGACTGGACCCTTGGCCCCCTCTCCTCCCTTGTTTTCTATTTATTGTACCAAAGACAGTGGTGGTCCGGTAGAGGGGGAGATTCCCCCTCACCCCAGGACCCTAGGAGGGGGTGGGGGCAGGTAGGGGGAGATGGCCTTGCTCCTCCTTGCTGTACCCCCCAGTAAAGAGCTTTCTCACATGCCTGCCTGAGCGTTTGCAGGGCCTTGGCTCCCTCTCCTGACCCTCAGAGGCATGGTGGGGAAGGGTGCTTTGTGGTGTGGGTATTGGCCCTCCTGGGGACATCATCCTTCTTGGTGCAGGCATGGGGCAGCAGGAGGTTGGCGGGCTGTAGAACCATAGACACATCCTGGGTACAAGAATCCTAGCCCACATCTGCCTTTTCCGGGGTAAAAAGGTCCCTTTCTGGCCTGTTGCTGGAAATTGTAATGTTCTGCCCTCATCTGCCAGGGCTCCCATAGAGTCCACCCAGGAATGGCTTTTTTGTGTCGGGCAGGCACCCAGTAGGCTCTGGGTATACTCTACAGGCCTTCCTTGGTTACTATCCAGAGAGGCTATGGGGACAGATTTTACCCCACCTGTATCCAGTCCCATTCTGGAGTCATTGCAGAATATTGAGATTCTCGGGCAAAAAGACGCTCCCTGACTTCCAGGTAAGTGATTTTTGTTTCATGGCAATTTGGAACCAGCTGTCTTCCCACCCAGTCTTGCAAGAACTACCTGATTCAAACTGTTAAGAGCGCTTACAACGGGCAGGCGCGGTGACTCCTGGGAGATGGAGTTCTACAAGACCGGCTCTTTGCTCACTTTTCTTGGGGAACTACAAAGCCCAGAAGTCTCTGCGCACATGGTTGGGGACTGGTGTTCGATGAGCTGTCGGGCATTAGGGCCCGGATGTGGGCGGGTCAGTAGGAAGGGCGGCGATTGGATGACACGCCGGGGAGGAGTAGGGGCGTGGTCAGCCCGCTTTGCAGGGCCTGGGCGGGGCGGGGCGGGGCCGCGGTGAGCTAAGTCCTGGTGATCGATCATTTTGAGAATGCCGGTTAGGGTTTATCGGGTATCTTTGGTTATCTAGAGAGCTGGACTTGTTGGAAGTCCTCTCATTGTGAGGCACAATGAGAGGAAGATGGATAGTCTGGTCTTTCTGAAAATATGGAAGCAGGTTGCAGAAAAAGACTCGGGTCTGGCGTCTTGTGGCAGGCCCCCTAGGATGTGACAGGGCAGGGACGGGGCTGAGAAGGCCAGGAAAGGACAGGTGAGCTTTCCAGACGACTGGGTGGACAGGCTGAGTGGAGGGATGAGGTAGAGAGGGGCGGGGAAGGAAGGTCCCCAACACATAGAGAGCGCCCCCGTGCCCCCGTGCCCCCGTGCCCCCGTTGGTAGTCTCGGTTTGGTTTGGTTTGGTTTTTTATGTGTTTTTGTAGTGCTGGGGATGGAACCCAGGAAATCCCAGATGTTAGGCAAAGTGTTCTACAACCCAGCCTCCCAGGAAGAAGACTTTGAATGAACAGTTCTAGAAGCCAGGGACTACAGTGACCTCTCCAGGTTTGGGGATAGTGAAGGCAGATGGAAGTTAAATTACTTGCCTAGGATCACACGACTAGGAAGTAGGCTCAGGTTGGGGTGTGTGTGTGTGTGTGTGTGTGTGTGGTGTGTGTGTGTGTGTGTGTGTGTGTGTGTGTGTGTGTGTGTGTGTGTGTGTGTGTGTGCCAGTCATTGATTTAACAAAGTGTATTTGAGCCTGGAGACATCAGCAGGTCCAGATCCTGTAGGCCCTGTGAGGAATATGGAATGAGCCTGGGATGTTGGGATGTCATTTGTATCTGCGGTTGAGAATCATGCTCCAGGCTGACTGACTGACGACCTGACCCCTCCTTGGGTATCTCCAAGGTGCTCTCATAGTTCAAACAGCTGAATACGTGGCATCCTCCTTGGTCTTCCTGCCATCACCATCTCCCCCCCCCCCCCCATGTAACCAAAGAAACTCTGAGCACCTGATTGTCCCTCCCTGCTGAGACTCCTCCTGGACTCCATCTCACTCAGGGTAAAAGCCCAAGTCCTTCCTGTGACCTGCGGGGCCTTCACCATCTGCCTCTCCTCCAGCACACTAGCCTCAGGGCCTTGGTGCTTGGTGTTCTCTTTGCCTGGACCATTGACCACTCTTCTGAATTATACTGCTAATGTCCCTGTCCATTTTCCCTTCAACATCTTCCTTATGTCAGTCATATCGCTGGCACATGCTGGAATTTATCTTGTCACCTGCCTCCCGTTCTGGGAGCCCTTGGACTTCTTGGAAGCAAGCATTTGGGTCACTTTATGCTTCTCTCCCACACAGAAGGATATGTGGCATGTAGCAGGGCTCACTATCAGATGAGCGCTTGCAGAGCGTAGATCTGGATTCCAGCCTCCTGGGATTCTACTCGCCCCCTTCCGTACAACTCTGAGAGCTCATTTCCGAGAGCTCAAGACAGTCAACAGGTATTTTGCCTCTGCAGTACACAAAGTGGAGACACAGCAGAGAAGAAGGGCTAGCCCTATAGCATCCCTGCTGTAAAGAACTCAGTCTCAAGGTGGGGGTTCAGTCAGGTAGATAGCACAGCAATGAGCAACAGAAGTGACCAGGATCAAGAGCATTGAAGGAACACTTGATAGGCACTTCTAATCTGGCTCCAAGGAAGCGATTCCAGACCATGGGGTTAGCATCAGCTCTATTCAGAGAGGAGTGTGGACGTGGTGATTTTCACCTCGAGGCTGAGCTGGAACAGGGAGCATACCGAGCGTCCCCACTGCAGAGAGTAGTGGGAGAATTAAACACTGGGACAGAGAGGAAGGTTAGCTGTGTTGGGATTTTGGTTTGGTTTGGTTTAGATTTATTTATTTTATGTGTGTGAGTATTTTGCCTGTATGTATGTCTGCACCATGAGCATGCCTGGTGCCCACAGAGGTCAGAAGAGGGCATTCAGTCGCCTAAAACTGGAGTTAGGGATAGTTGTGGACCATTTTGTGGGTGCTAGGAACTGAACTCAGGTCCTGAGGAAGAACCACTGAGCCATCTCCCCAGGCCTAGATAGATATTTTTAAAGGTTCCACTGATGGGTGTTATAATGGCTACCTTTAAAGACAGTCCCCATTCTGCTGTTTCTGCTCAAGATGGGGAATCTCCTTCCTCTTAAGTAATGGCTGAGCCAGTAATTTGATCAGCACAAGAAGAGACGCTGAGCCCAGTGACCTTCACAGGTTCGACGGCCTCTCCGTTCACCCCTGGTGCTCTGACTCCGTTATAGAGAGAGGTCGAGCATCTGCCCCACCCATTTGAGCTGTGCCAGCTATGTGCATGGCATCTGGGGCTCTTCTAGCCCAGCTGACAC
The DNA here is from genome assembly GCF_003668045.3 of Cricetulus griseus. Taxonomy (NCBI): domain Eukaryota; kingdom Metazoa; phylum Chordata; class Mammalia; order Rodentia; family Cricetidae; genus Cricetulus; species Cricetulus griseus. The sequence goes on along the minus strand of NC_048602.1, from coordinate 7,910,035 downwards.
TACCCTGAGTCTTCCTCAGGCCACTCTCCCTGAGCTGTGTCCATGTTCCAGAATCATGAAAGAAACAATTGAGATTTCATGACACCGTTGGAGGATGATTTGTTACTCAGCAAAAGCTGACTGAAGTAAGGCAGCATTTTCAAAATCACACGGTGGTGAGACTGTGTAATTATGGGATAACTAATTGAATTCTCACAGCTAAATAGTATTGTCGTACCCACCCTCCGGATGAAGAATCAAAGCACAGAGATGTCACTGAAGCGTTGCAAGGCACCGTACCTGGAGTTCATCCTGAGTTCTCAGGCGTTAATATCAGCACTGAGCTTGTCAGAATTCAGGTCTTCATAGATGTTGACGAGGTGGTGGGCTGGTGAGTAGAAGAATTCTTAAGCAGCTTCTAGGAGTGTTGTTCTAGGCCATCTCCTGGGCAGGATGGGGAGAGCAATCCGTCTTTGGTGGTGGAGTGCCATGGAGTCAGCTTGCTTCTGAGATGCTCACAGGGAATCCAGCAGGTGGCTGTAGAGCCAAGTCAGATGGAGCCTCCTGTTACTAGGAAGCCACGATGTCCTAGTTGAGTCCTGGGTCCTGTTGGCTGCTTGTTGATTCATCCAGTCGCAGGCACCACTTTGTGAGCACTGTTGGGGTCCCAGTGCTACAGCAGCAAACGGGTGCCCCTGTCGTTCAAAGCATGGGTCCATGGCCAAGGGAGACGACAGCCATGGACCCTGAGAGCTGGAGACAGAGATAGTAATTGTAAGGATGACCTGGAGAAAAACGTGAGAGGACCAGGCCAAAAGGGGGGAAGCCGTGTATTCTTAAAGGAAAGACAGCCCTGTCAGGAAAATAAAGCCAGATCAAAGCCCCAAGGCATGCTTGGTGTGTTAGAGAAACTGGACAGGAGTGATGGGGACAAGGGCAGGGGTCCACAAGCAGCTGTGATGAGGACTTGACTTGGGTGCCAAGTAGCGTGGAAAGCATCAGTCCCTTTGAGCTAGTGTGGTGAGCAATAACGAGCTCAAGGGCCTCCTCTGACAGCCACGTGGCCGGAGGCATGGAGCATGCCAGGGGGACATTGCAGCTGGCTTTGATGTCTGTGACTTGGCCCTAGAGGTAGCAGGACAAGTGGTCCAGTGTGGGTCACAAGGTGAGAAGTCCAAGGCAGCCTGAGAGGAGGGAGAGAGAAGCGTGCTGGCCGCTGGCCGTGAAGAAGAGGCGGGGGAGGCACATTTGAGAATGGTCACCGTATTGCTAACGTGAGAGCCCCGAGAGATGACAGAGTGGAGCAGATTGAAGTGGGCATAAGAATAGGAGCGGGGAGCCCAGGACTGAAAGGCACAGCCATCTCTGTGTGTGGTGATTGGCATGGACCAGGGCACTGTGTGAAAGCAGGCGCTGAGCAGTCTCAGTAGTGTTGAATTCAGGACACACACACACACACACACACACACACACACACACACACACACACACACACACACACACACACACACACACACACACACACACACAAGCACGCACTCACACACGCGCACATACATACCACCCTCACCTCCTCCCCCCATCTCATGGGTTGATCCAGGATCTCCTGCCTCCAGGCTTGAGGCTCCCACCTCTCGGCTTCTACAGCTTCTTCTCTGTTCTGGTTCCAGTGGCTAATTACCCTTGCAGGAACTCTGCCCCAACCCTCTGTGGCCTTCCTGCTCATTTCCCCACAGCTCCTCTATTCTTGGTCACAAATCTGCCAGCAGGAGTTGAATTGCAGGGACCAGGAGTACAGCTCTACTGGACCTTCTGTGGCTGGAGGGCCCCTGTGGTGATGTCTGCTGCCAAGGGCTCTGCACTAGGCAGGCACCCCAAGCTTAACAGTTAGTGTGCTCACAGCTGGTGGGATGCACTGAGGATTTGACCCTGTTTTTATTGGGGGTGTGTGTGTGGGATGAACCGTTTATGTTGCCTCAGGTGTGTGGATCTGAGAAATGGGCAGCAAACACTGCCCTGGAGGGGATCCCTGTAGAATCTAGCAGGCTCTGGGCTGATAGGGGCTCAGAATTAGATCAGGAGCATTCTAGGCCCAATTTCGTTTTTCCCACATGCACTCCAGTGGGCCAGACACAGGGCCCGCCTTTGCCTTCACAGAACACACCAGCCAGTGGGAGCACAGCAGCCACACCTGGGCCACTCTGAGGTGCCAGAAAGGTCTGCAGGAGTCAGTGTCAGGAGCACTAGAGCCAAGTCAGTAGGGGGCATCTTTCCTGTTGAGTCATTTTAGCTTTGTAGAAAAGTCCTGGGGTCATGCAGAGGCTGCCCGAGAGGTACCTGACTGGCGTTGGTGTCTCCCGTGACACTCACACTGGCTGGCGTTTGTTTAACTCATTTCCTGGCCACACCGCTCCTGTTTGCCTTTAAACGTCCTTCTTCTGGGCAGGATCCAGTCCAGGAGGCCATATTGCATGATCCTCCCATTCTGGGACAGTGTCTCCTCTGTCTTCCTTTTCTCCACGACAGTTTTGAGAGATGGCGGCCAGGAACTCACAGTTGGTCAGGTTGTGTTTGTGAGCTGTTCTTCTCACGCTTAGATTGGGATTTTAAGTTCTGGAAAGTGCCAGAGGTGGTGTTGGCCGTGGCCCTTGACTCAGCGGTGCAGACTTCCCAGCTGTAGGATTCCTGTTTTCCGTTCCCATCCTTTTTGTAAGAAGTGGTCACTAACTTCTGTCCACACTCCAATTAAACTCCACTTCCTGAAGAGAAAGCTATCACAATGACGTGTGTCCGTGTGATAGACAACATAGTAGTCTGCTTTCTGTTGCTATAGCAAAAGAGCTGGGGCTGGATCACGTATAAAGAAGAGAGCTAAGTTTTGGAAACTGAAAATCCAAGACTAAGTGGCCCCATGTGTTCACGATTTAAGATAGATGTCATCATGGCAAGGGACATGTCGGAAAGGCGTCAACAGTGAGACAGGAAGCCAGACAGTGAGGAGGTGCCAGGCTTGCTTTTATTTTAAGAGTATTCGTGGAGATTGGGGTCTCCCAAGAACTTAGTTCTGTTGGAGAGCACACCCCCCAGTGACCTCCTCACAGTGAAGACCAGGCTTCCAAACCATGCTTCTCTGAGCAACGTCCACACCTTCCAGGGTATAAAACACAGTAATTAGCAAACTCAGGAGGGCGCTGTGGGATGTACCAGTGTCCCTCTTGCTTCTGGGTGTCACCGACGCTGTTGGTGCTCCCCAATGGCTCTGGCTTGTAGTGAGCACTGTGACATTCTATTGAGAATTCTTGTGTTTTCCTTTCTTTTTTTTTATTTCTACAGTAGTTTGTGAGAGGGTGTCCGTTTACCATCCAGCATAGCACAGGGATGCGATTGAGTTTGTTTTGTCCAAGCTGCCATTGCCTCCCGGGCAGTTTCCTGCCTTCTCTCTGCCCCTGCATCACACTGCTGGCTCTCTGGTTTTCCTCCAGGCAACTCGGAACCCTTGTACTGGAGAATGGTGTTAGACTCAGGTCTAGGCATGGGGTTGCCACTGCCTCCTGTCCTGGCTGACGGCTGAGCTGTGCTCCCATGCGCATGTCTCTGGCTCAGGTCAGCACCCAGGTTCCACACAGCTCCTGTTTGCTCTGTGTTTTTCTCTATGGCGAGCAGACTGCCTCTGTGGGGTCTGTGTCCCTGTCTTACTGGTCACCTTGGCAGAACCTGGCAACGTGGCCAGGCCTGTATTTTGACCACTTCTCCTTGCAACCAGACCCTGCCACTTTGCTGGCCCCAGAAACAGCATCCAGCAAGTCCCCAAGACTTCCCAATTTCTCCTGTGTAGGGCTCTCCTGACCCCTGGGCTATCTTATGCTTAGGGTCTCATTTCCTGCCTGTGCTGGTATTGTCTTCTCCTGGCCCCAAGGCCTAGCAAATACCCCTGCCCCTGATGGTCCTTGAGCCCCAATTTCTACATGCTGCCTCACTCTGCTCTATCTCAGAGTGGCCCCTTCATGGTCACCAGGCCTCATTCTGTCCTGTGGAGTTTGCATCTCCCCTCTGTCATCCGTCTCATCCACTGCCATCCTATCCCATTCCCAACCCCCCTTTCAGCCCATTTAAACTTGGAGTGATGAAAAGTTAACTGTAGAAGTTGCAGAGTCACAAGGAAAAGAGCCTCCAGCAACTTCTTCATTGCTGAAAGAGTGGGGATTGGGTCTGGGGAGGAGGTTTGCCGCTGTCTGTCTGTCATGGGCCTGTGTGTCCTCTTAACACATCTACACTGAAGCTCCCGTCACACGCATTCCCCCTATCCCACCAGGCATCTTCTTCAGATGTCACCTAACTCGAGCCAGGCCTCTGCCATGGGTCACAGCATCTGGAGTAGCCGATGGATTCTCTGGGTGTCGGCGCCCTTAGGGTACCACTGTGGAGTCTGGGTGTAAGGACCTCCGGTTGGTGTCCCTGAGCTGTCAGCATGGCCACTTGAGCCATCTTGGAGTGGTCAGTGTGGTGAACACATGTTAACAGTAATTGCTGGCCAGGTGTGGTCAATCAGGCCTGTCCCAGCACCTGAGAGGCAGAGGCAGGAAGACCACAAGTTTGAGGCCAGCCTGGTCTTCAGAAGCACACACGGCAATAATAACTGCCTACCGTGAGTACGCAAGTTCTCCAAGCCCTTCGTAGGCTTGCAGTTACTGCTCCATTTTCCCAGAAGTCATGCTGGGAATAGAACCTGGGCCTAGAGACTCAGCCACACCACAGCCAAGATTCAGTCACCTTAGAACAGCCCCTAATGGGTAGTTACCTTTGCTTTCCCAGGTTCTCAGTGAGACATTTGAAGCTTAAACTTACCGCCTATTTTGTTTTGCTTAAGACAGGGGTCTTGGGACTGGAGAGACGGCTCAGCAGCTAGGAGCTTTTGTTGCTCTTTTAGAGGACCTGCATGGAGGCTCAAAGCCATCCATAAAATGTCAGTTCCAGAGAGAGTATGGTGGTGCCCTCTGCTGGCCTCTGCTGGCACCAGACACACATGTGCACATACATCCATGCAAGCAAAACTTTCATACACAGAACATACGTATTTTTTGAAAGCTGGGTATGGCAGATCAGCTTTTAATCCTAGTGTTTGGGAGGCAGAGTCGGGCAGAGCTCTGAATTAAAGTTCTGTCTGGCCTACATAGCAGGTTCCAGGCCAAGTGGGAGCTACCCAGTGAGACCTGTCTCAAAAAAGAAAAAAAAGAGAAGGTCTCCTGTACCTAGGCTGGCCTCAAGCTCACTGTGTGGTCTGACCTTGCCTCCTGATCCTCCTGCCTCCACCTCCTGGCAGGCTGGGCTCCAGGCCTGTGCAACCGCACCAGGCTCAAGCTTTCGGGTTTCAGATCTGAAAGCAGCTCTCTGGGCCCTGGGTGCTGTCAGCTGCCCTTCTCCTCAAAATCTTTGAGAGCTCCCTTTAGGAGGAGCTTCAATGCCTTCCTTCACCAGGGACTAAAACTTTGCAGAGTCCCAAGTCGTCCTGAAGAAAACAGAGTACTTCCGTATTTTAGGGAAACTTTCAAACACACAGAAGCAGAAAGCCCTAACACCCCTGTGTCCCCAGCGCCCCCTTCATCTCCTTCTGCTGGTTCATCTCCTGCTCAGATGTCAGAGCAAACTCATGTATGTTTCATAGAACTATTTTTTTTTTCTTTTTAACATGGTCTCAGTGTAGTCCTGGCTTATCCGAAACTCACTCTGCAGACCAGGCCGGTCTTGAACTCACTGAGATCAACCTGACTCTGCCTCCCTAGTACTGGGATTAAAAGCGTGCGACACCATGCCTGGCTAATGAAAGGACTTTTTTCCCCCCATTTTTCAAGTCAGGGTTTCTCTGTGGCTTTGGAGTCTGTCCTGGAACTAGCTCTGATAGACCAGGCTGGTCTTGAACTCACAGAGATCCACCTGCCTTTGCCTCCCGAGTGCTGGGACTAAAGGCGTGCGCCACCACCACCCAGAATGAAAGAACATTTTAAAGAAAGGTTCACCAGAATTCTTAGCCCCAAGTTACTCCTCTGCTAGCCAGCTGAGTGCCTCTCTGGTTCTTTGTCCCCTTTATCCTACTTTTCTGAGCATGGTGTCATGTCGCTCTGGAGACCTTCCTGTAATTTTATGCTTGGGGCCTGTCTCCTTCCCTCTGTATGGCCTGAAAGTGATCCCTCTGAACCACAGGCCAGGTTGCTTGGCAGTCCTGTCCCCTGCAGTAGGACATTTAATCTGCTCATGGCTCCTTGCCACAGTTGTAGCCTCTTCCCTTATTTGGCTTAGTTTCTGGATCCCTGTCCACCCTGGCCAGGTCAGGCCTCCTGGGATGCTTCTTGCTCACTGTAACTGTGGGAGGCACATGGCATCCGCACTGGTCAAAGGGCACATGGATGATCACTGTTGCCTGCCTGGGAGCTTCAAATGAGCATAAGACAAGCCTGTCTGCCTGCTGTGTCCCTAACACCACCCAGACCACCCACCATGGGGCCTGGCATTCAGTGCTCAGGGACCATGTTTGGGATGAGTGACATTGGGATGTCTGAGTGTGGATGGATGGATGGATGGATGGATGGATGGATGGTTGCCAAGCTCAATAGCTAGGCACTTATCACAAGAGCAATAGGCAGCCACAGAAGTGTTTGCAGCAGAACTGGCCATTTCCTCAGTCTTGTATGTGCATTTGGCTTCTCTGGGATCTGGGAAGGGCCCACGATACCACACTTCTAAGGGGTCCAGGATGTGATGGCCTGGCATAGCGAGGGCCTTGCTATACTGTTCATTCAGTGGCCACCAGGATCAGTGGCTTGGAGCACTTGAGAATATAGCTTGTGTGAATTGAGATATATTTTAAGTGTAAAATACCCACCTGATTTGAAAGATGTGGTACAAAAATAATTTTTATATTGCTCACATGTTGATATGGTAATATTTTGGATATCTTGGGTTAAATAAAATATATTATTAAAATTAACTTATATTGTTTTTATTATGTGGCTACTAGAAAATTTAAAATTAGGGCCAGCAAAATGGCTTAGCAGATGAAAATGCTTGCTGCCAAGCCCAATGGACCTGAGTTCAAGCCCCAGGACCCACATGTTGGACTTCCATACGGGTGTACACAAAAATGTAAATTTTTAATGCAACAAATCTTTAATAATAAAATTGAAATTACATTGACTGCTTGTGTTTTGGCTATACTCCTGTTGAACCACACTGGTCCAGGGTACTCTGGGCTCCCTGTCTTCACAGCCTTCAAGCTGTCCTCACCCTCATTTCTCCCAGCAGCTAGATCCAGGTGTCTGAATTTGCTGTTGTCTCTTCCTGGGTAGGTGTGGCACAAACCTGTACTCCAGCCCTCTGGGAGGCTGGGGCAGGAAGATGACAATTGTGAAGCCACCCAGAGCTACGTGAGATACTGTGTCAAAGAAAAAGGTCTCCTCCAGAAGCTCCCTACAGTCCTCCCAAGGAAGCTTTCAGGGGCTGTACTGGGCTTCCACAGCTCCTTGAGTTCCTGACCCCAACCCTAGCTACGCTGTCAGCACCTGTGTTGTATCTTCTTGTAGGGAGGTATCCGTGCCTCGTTATGTTGACATCGAGGGTCTCTCACTTGAACCCAGAGCTCACAGATTCAGCTGCTCTGGCTAGCCAGCTTGCTCTAGGGATTCCCGTCCCTCCTTCCAAACCTTGGGATTATACACAGCTGCAACAGACAGCCACCCAGTTTAAAGTCGCCAAGAAATAACCTGTCAGTCAGGAACTGGTTAAATGACTCAGTGTTTAAGAACACTTGCTGGAAAAAAGAGAACAAAACAAAACTTGCTGTTCTTGCCGAAGGTTTGCTCCCAGTACCCACGTGACTATTAGCGACTGTAAATCCAGTTCAAGGGATCTGATACCGTCTTGTGACCATGAGGCGTAAAAAAACCACTTACACGCGTAAACAATCCATTTTTCCTTTGATAGTCATTGCTGTATGTTCAGTTACATTCACATTGTGTGTGTGTGTGTGTGTGTGTGTGTGTGTGTGTGTGATTGTCTTCTAGACAATCTCAGGTGTTCCTCAGGAGCTGGCCACATTTTTTTTTTTTTAATTTTAAAGATTATTTATTATGTAGACAGTCTTCTGCCTGCATGCCAGCAGAGGGCACCAGAGCTCATTCAAGGTGGTTGTGAGCCACCATGTGGTTGCTGGGAATTGAACTCAGGACCTCTGGAAGAGCAGTCAGTGCTCTTAACCACTGAGCCATCTCTCCAGCCCAAGGCCACCTTATTTTTATGGATTTATTTTTTATGTCTGTGTGCAAGTGACTGCAGAGGCCAGAAGAGGACATGGGATCACCTGGAACTAGAGTTAGGCAATTGTGAGCCACCTGATGTTGGCACTGGGGGAAAAAAAAAACTTTAGTCCCAGGTCCTCAGCAAGAGCTAAATAAACACCAGCAGCCCCACCCTTGAGTGTCTTAACTCTGTGATCCACTGCCTTCCCGAGGTGTGTTTTGACGAGTGCTATCATTTTGCTTTGAATAGTTTATTTGCTACTTTGCAATCTGCGTAGGCTTTTATTTCATTTCTTTTTTTATGGGAAGATGAGACAGCACCAGTGCAGGAGCCACGAAGGCCAGGGGTGTCCGCTCCCCCTGGAGCTCAAGTTCCAGGGGGGATACAAACTGCCTGGTGTGTGCTGGGAACTGAAAGCAAGTCACCTGGGAGTGTGTGTGGTGCTCTTAACTACTGTGTCGTCTCTCCAGCCTTACGTCAGTCTTAAAAAGCCTAAGAACCTGGAAATGCCCAATGCAGAGCCCAACCACGGACAGCAATTGCAGTTGGAGAGGCAGGCCAGTTTAGTTAGCTCAAATGAGATCTGCCATCTGTGTGCATTCCCAAAAGGATGCTCTGAGCTGGCAACCCAGGGCTTGTGAACCACTACCTTTGGAGCACACCTTGGAGACTGGACCCCCAAATTTGCATTTCCCAGGAGGACTGAGTGACTGGTCCTGTCACTGCAACGGTGAAAGACCCCCAGAGGCTCAGGCCCCCAGGATCTCAGCTCAGGACCTCGGCCACCCCAATCACCATGCGGAGGCAGAAACTTGATGCAAACAGCAGGAGGTTTTATTGCAGTTGTTTAACGAGCTAACCCCATGTGAGCTTGGGCCTTTCATCCACCCGCCATGGCGGATGGCTAGGAAAGACGGCAAAAAGCCACTGCATAGAGATCTTGTAGGGCAGCATAACGGGAGTGTCTAGGGGTACGCACAGGCTCAGGATTGGTGTGCCTCCAGGCTTGGAGGGTTTGCCCTGTGTTGATTGGTCAACTGCTTGTTATGGCCCATAGGTCCTCCCAGGGTGGTTGCTATGCTCTGTGCGTCATTGCTGTGCACTTGTCTGAAAAGCACACCCAGAGCCGTAAAGCATAGCACCACCAGCTAACTTCTGATTGGTTCCTTGCCACGAGGCAGGCATCTGACTTCCTAGTGACCAAGACAAGGTCAGGTAAGTACGTGTTCGGCTGTTATGGCTGCCGAAATGGGGAGCTGGTCCCTTCAACGGAACACTGTGTTGTGTGAGCTTTAAAAAAATAAAAAATTTCTTCAGCATCTCATTATGTAGCCCAGACTGTCCTGGAACTGACTAACACAGCTCACCCTTCAATTTGTAGTCAGCCTGCTCAGTTTCCAAGCCTCAACACAGGGCCTGCCACCTACAATCTCCCCAAAAGGTTAGTTAGCTATGATACACTGACCTGTGGGTCCCAGTCAAGACCTGTTTGGCTGTAGATAGAAGAACCTCAGCAGGGTGTTGGTGGCGCACGCTTTTAGTCCCAGCACTCGGGAGGCAGAGGCAGGCGGATCTCTGAGAGTTTGAGGCCAGCCTGGTCTGTGTGTGTGTGTGTGTGTGTGTGTGTGTGTGTGTGTGTGTGTGTGTGTGTGTGTGTGTGTGCGCATGCGCTTGTCTGTATGTGCTCTATGTCTAGCTAGCTGGGTGGAGAAATGTTTGGTTGGAGCCTTCTACAGTGAGGTTCTTTTTTGGGGGGCGGGGTTCGAGACAGGGTTTCTCTGTAGGTTTGGAGCCTATCCTGGAACTCGCTGTATAGACCAGGCTGGCCTCGAACTCAGAGATCTACCTGCCTCTGCCTCCTAAGTGATGTGATTAAAGGTGTGAGCCACCAACACCCGGCCCAGAAATCTAAAACATTTTTAAATGTTTAAAAGATACTCAAGGGCCCTAGGGTGCAGCCTGGGGTCTCTTAATGAGGTCTAAAGGAAGGAGATGCTAGTTACTAAAGGGTACTCTCCCAAGTGCTAGAATTAAAGGCTTACACTAGCACGCTCAGCCTGGGTGGTCCTTTAGTTTGATTAACAGAGTAAGGTTATCTGATAATTCCTCTACTGCATGAGCCCCAAGATACATCTGATTTTAATCATATGCTCGCTCAGTTTTTACAGAATCATAACTAACCAGAAGATGCTCCCTAGGTAGTCACTTGTGGACCTTTTTTTTTTTTTCTGCCTTATTGCACATATACCCAGAACCAGTTCAGGCTGGATAGGCCTTTCTGGTTTCATACAAAGATGTAAGAAGACAATGAAATAGAATCTAAGTATGATGGTGAGAAGGGAAGGAAAAATTTACCCCCTTGTTCAGAAAATTGGAGTGCGTGCAGCTGCATGCAGGCGAGGCCCCTGTGTTGCTAGCCATTTGCTAGGTGTAGCATGAGTAATATAAACTCAGAGTCAGATATTGGGGTTCAAGCTGAAGGTCAGAGAAGCAAAGCAGCCGGCCACTCGAGAGTTCTCACCTCTAACAATGCTCAGACGGGATGGGCGATCCACGGAACCTCAGATTGCATCTCCAGACTGCTCTGCTCCTCACCAAATCTCAGACTGCTCCTAACACATGCATTGAGCTCCTTATAGTCTCTCAGTGCTGGCATTAAAGGCATGAGCTCCGTTCCTCTTTTAGACTCATTCACTCTCCTGTAGCCCAGGCTGGCCTTAAACTCACAGAGATCCATCTCCCTCAGTCTCCTGAGTCCTGGGATTAAAGGTGTGTGCCAACACTGCCTGGCCTCTATGGATGAGGCTAGCTTTCTGATCTCCAGGCAGGCTTTACTAGATCATAACAATATATCACCCCAGATAGGTGTAAATGCCATAAGCGCCTCAGGCTGAAAAGCGCATTATTGTTAGAAAAGGGTGCCACCAACGCCGGACAAAAAAATTAAAGTTTTAAAAACCTAAAAAAAATGTTCTTGTTGGGCGGTGGTGGCACACGCCTTTAATCTCAGCACTCAGGAGGCAGAGGCAGGCTGACCTCCGTGATTTGGAGACCAGCCTGATCTCAGAGCGAGTTCCAGGACAGTCTCCAAAGCTACAGAGAAACCTTGTCTCAAAACCTTCCCCACCCCCCCAAAAAAGTTTTTAAGGGCTGGAACTATAGCTCAGCAGTAGAAAACCTGCCTAGAATCCCCAGTGAGGGGCTGGGGGTGTGGCTCAGTGGTAGAGCCCCTGCCTAGAATCCCCCAGTGAGGGGCTGGGGGGGCGTAGCTCAGTGGTGGAGCCCCTGCCTAGAATCCCCCAGTGAGGGGCTGGGGGCGTGGCTCAGTGGTAGAGCCCCTTCCTAGAATGCCCCAGTGAGGGGCTGGGGGCGTAGCTCAGTGGTAGAGCCCCTGCCTAGAATCCCCCAGTGAGGGGCTGGGGGTGTAGCTCAGTGGTAGAGCCCCTTCCTAGAATGCCCCAGTGAGGGGCTGGGGGCGTAGCCCCTGCCTAGAATCCCCCAGTGAGGGGCTGGGGGTGTGGCTCAGTGGTAGAGCCCCTGCCTAGAATGCCCCAGTGAGGGGCTGGGGGCGTGGCTCAGTGGTAGAGCCCCTGCCTAGAATGCCCCAGTGAGGGGCTGGGGGCGTGGCTCAGTGGTAGAGCCCCTGCCTAGAATGCCCCAGTGAGGGGTAGGGGTGTAGCTCAGTGGTAGAACTTTCACCAAAAATTCAGGAGGCTGAGTTCAGTCCCCACTGCCGGGGAGAAAGAAACCAACAAGAAGATGACGAAACAAAGATTGGTGCTCCTTCTTTTCCCTCGGTGACACTCATAGGGGAAGCCTGGAAGAGCCTTTCGAGCAAGAGCTCTGGTCACGTGGACGCTGCTGACCCAGGGAGTCCCATGTGACAAGGACAGGATGGGGTGCTCCGGGCTCGGGTGGTTCTTCAGTCACCTCGGGTGCTCCGCAGTGGATGTTTCCCCTGACTCAGGCCTCTGCCCCCGGCTCGCCCTCCCGTCTGGCATCAGCTGTCATGGTTGGGTCCCACAGCTGGTAACCGGAGCTCCGAGCAGTCGCCCCAGCCTCCACCTGTTCGGGGCCCCTGATTGATGGCTCCTCCACCACGGCTCCTTTTTTGGCGGTTTTCAGAGCTGTCTCTCTCCAGCTTTCTTATGTAAGTAGACGCCTGTCTTCCCCAGCCCTGGGAAGCTGCCTTTACCCCATCACTCCTGGAACACCAGCTGTCCCACCCCGGTCCTTATTGGATCCCCAGGGGACCCGCTAATTGAACCGTCTTAAATTAAGGGCCAATTAAACCCTCTGCAAGAAGTAACTCTGCCTTCCTGGCTGGTACGCGAAGGGCTCAGAGTGCGAGCCAGTGAGCGAGAAGGGTGACCCGGTTGGGTTGCAGGTAGAATAAAGTGCGCAGGTTCTGTGGGTCTGTGGGGAGAGGTCCGGACTGAACCTAACGGTGGTCTTCGTTTTTTCTTTTCCTTTTGAGTGCCAAGTATTTACCCGCAGGCGTGTCTGTAAACTAGCACAGTCAGTTCCCACAGAGCCCAGAAGAGGGCGTCGGAGCCCCTAGGACTGGAGATACAGATGGTTGTGAGCCGCCACGTGGGTGGTGCCAACTGAACCCAGGTGCCCTTAACTGCGGAACTGATCCCCAAGCCCTTGTTTTCTTTGGTTTGGTTTGTTGTTGTTTGGTTGTTTTGTTGTTTTGTTTTTATTGTTTGTTTATATTTGTTTTTCAAGACAGGGATTCTCTGCGTAGCCTTGGCTGTTGGAACTAACTCACTCTGTAGACCAGGCTGACCTTGAACTCACAGAGATCCACCTGCCTCTGCCTCCTGATTGCTGCACTTAAAGCATTCGTCCACCTGTTTGTTTATATATATATATATATATATATATATATATATACTATTTATTTATTTATTTGGTTGGTTGGTTTTTCAAGACAGAGTTTCCCTGTGTAGCTTTGAAGCCACCACCACCTGGCTTATTTTTCTAATCTTTAAAAAATATTATTCCTGAGCCAGGTGGTAGTGGCACACACCTTTAATCCCAACACTCAGGAGGCGGAGGCAGGCGGATCTCTGTGAGTTCCAGGCCAGCCTGGTCTACAGAGAGAGTTCCAGGATAGGCTCCAAAGCTACACAGAGAAACCCTGTCTCAAAAAAACAAAACAAAACAAAAGGCTGCCTGAGTTTGGATCCTCAGCACCTGAATAAATACTAGGGGTGGCAGAACATGTGTGTAATCCCAGCCTTGGAGGTTAGAGACAAGTGGATTCCCAGAACTTGGTGGCCAGCCAGGCCTAGCCTCAACAGTGAGCCCCAGGTTTAATGAGAGACCCTGTCTCAAAAGTAAAGGTGGAGAGCAGTGGAAGACATTCACCATCAACTCCAGGAGCACATACATGCATGTGCACAGGCACGTGCACACATGAACACATGCACACACATCCCTAAACCCATACACCACTCACCTGAGATTCCAGCAAGAGGACGGCCAGGAGTCAAAGGCCATCCTGGGCTACACAGTCAATTCCCGGCCAGTAGTACTATGAGACCTTTTGCCCACTCTGAAAAAACAAATTTTGCCACTAGCAGTGATGAGTCCAAACTGGACTCTTTCCCTAAAACCCACCCTTCTCCTCGAAGCCCTGCCTGTGTCCCTCACTCTGGAGGGGATGTCCTTACATGTTCATAGCACCCCAGTCTATACACTGGAGCCTGGATCATGCCCCTAGATCACACCACCTCAAGCCTAGGACTGAGACGTGGTCTTCCCTGGGTGTTGGTGAGATATAGACCTGAGAGAGGCAGGCATGGGTACCCAAAGCTGACTCAGGAATGTGTGGACAGGGAATTCTAGGGGTCTGAGGCTCTGTGTGATCCAGAACTTCATTATCTAAGAAAATACCCGTTAGTCATTAAGCCATTTTTTCCAGGGTATTTGATTGATGTGAGTGTATCACATGAGTGATGGGGCCCAAGGAGGCAGGAAGAGGACATCAGATCCCCTGAAGCCACCTAATGAGGATGCTGGGAACAGAACTCAGGATCTGTGCAAGAGCAACCAGTGCTCTTAACCACTGAGCCATCTCCCCAGGGCAGATTTGTGAAGCTTTATCACATGTAATTGATATACTGTAGACTGTTCATATCTGAGGTAAACATTTTAGCAGCAAACTGAGACACAATTCATCTGCTGTAACGTTCACTGTCTTAAGTCAGGTATGGAGGCCTATGACTGTTCTTCCAGCACTTGGAAAGCTGATTGATACAAGATGATTGTCATGAATTCCAGATGAGCTGGGATACAGAATGAGACCCATCTCAAACACACACACGCACGTACGCACACACACCATTGAATTCCAGATGGCCCTGGAGTCTTGCCTCCATCAGGAGTAATTCCAGATGTTACCATTCTCTCACCACCCCCCACTCACCCAAAACAAATCCTGGGCTCATTGGACCAGTCATTCCCAACCCCAGCCTGAAAGCCATGTATGCCCGATGTCTGTGTGGGTCGCCCTTGCTCTGCACATTTCCCCGCAGTGAAATCACACAGTCTAGAGCTAGAGCGTGAAATCCAGTGGCTTTTTATGTACAAAACTTGCCAAGCCATAACGACAATGAAAATCATGACTCCTTCCATGGACTTTTGAGAACTTTCTGGAACCTAATGACTTATATGTAGGTATTCACCCAAGAAGGAGTAGAGGCAGAAACCCCCAGCTTCTAACATTGTGTCTGTTTTTAGTATTTTGTGAGGACTCTCACCACCCCTGATGGAGTAGAGTCACAGCAGGGTTCTTCCCTAAAACTGTCTATGCCAGAGAAAAGATGTGAAAATCCGAGTTCTAGTTCAAGTTCAAAGGCCATGAGCCAATGCTTTTGTTCTCAAAAGCTCCTGGTATCTTCTAGATCTCATGTTTCATTGTGAGGAAAGTATAAGAGGTCAAACTTCAGACATCTTGTTTATTCTCTTCTCCCCCCAACACCTCACCCCTTGGTTCTAGGGATAGAGCCTAGGGCCTTGTGCATGTAGGCAGGGGCTCTACCACTGAGCCACACCCACAGCCCCTCACTGGGGGATTCTAGGCAGGGGCTCTGCCACTCAGCCACACCCCCAGCCCCTCACTGGGGGATTCTAGGCAGGGGCTCTACCACTGAGCCACACCCCCAGCCCCTCACTGGGGGATTCTAGGCAGGGGCTCTACCACTGAGCCACACCCCCAGCCCCTCACTGGGGGATTCTAGGCAGGGGCTCTACCACTGAGCCACACCCCAGCCCCTCACTGGGGGATTCTAGGCAGGGGCTCTACCACTGAGCCACACCCCCAGCCCCTCACTGGGGGATTCTAGGCAGGGGCTCTACCACTGAGCCACGCCCCCAGCCCCTCACTGGGGGATTCTAGGCAGGGGCTCTACCACTGAGCCATGCCCCCAGCCCCTCACTGGGGGATTCTAGGCAGTGCTCTACCATGAGGCAGAAGGATCATGAATTGAACTTACACATTATGATATTGTCCCAAGAAGGCAGAATGGGGATGAACAAGCTCTGCAAACCTCCCAGCCTGCCCCAGGCCAGGAAGGGATGTCAGCCATCCAGGTAGGGTGGAAAACTGAAGATTAATTGCCCTATTTCAAAAATGCCTCAGGAATCCTTCAGTATTTTTTCTTTCCAATAACCAGGGCTGCCTAGGACCTAGGACAGGACCACCTCTAGCTGGGATGGGGCGTCTTCTACGGTGTTCATTTGCCCTAGCCTCCATAAGTATGGGCAGCGTATGGTGCCATTGACAATCTCTGAGATGATACCCCCTCTTTCTCTCCAGGTGTGTGTGTGCGTGTGTTTATGTGTGCACGTGTGTGTGTGTGTGTGTGTGTGTGTGTGTGTGTGTGTGTGTGTGTACATGGTGGGCAGCAGATGAACACACCACTGGAGGCTAAGTTTCAGCATTGGCTGTCATCTTCAATAGATCTGTGTTATTTTTTGAGGCAGGGTCTCTCACTGAAGCTAAAGGTCACCAATGCAGCTAGCCTACCTTGCCAACAGGCAACAAACAGCCTTCTGACTCCACCTCCCTCCCCGCTCCACCCCCCCACCCCCCGCCCAGATGTGGGACTCTAAACTCCCAAGCTCATGCTTACAGAGCAAACTTTACCGGAGGAGCTGTTTCCGGGTCCCCAGTTATGCATTTTGTTGTATGCCGTTTTGAGTGGTGATGAAGATGGGACCCTAAGTCATGCATTACTGCTGAGCTCCGTCTCCAGCCCTCGGCTCTTTTGTTTTGTTTTGTTATGTTTGCTTGCTTATTTGTTTTAGAGACTCTGTAGCCCTGGCTTTCCTGTTGGTACTCGTGGTGAGTCCTCTGCCTCATCCACCCACGTGCTGAGATCACAGACACGCACCACCACACCGAGCTCCAGCCCTAGACTGGTGTGTGGGTTTTGTTTTTTAGTTTTTTGTTGTTTGTTTGCTTGTTTGTTTTTCAAGATAGGGTTTCTCTATGTAGCCTTGGCTGTCCTGGAACTCACTCTGGAGACCAGGCTGGCCTCGAACTCACAGAGATCCACCTGCCTCTACCTCATGAGTGCTGTGTGCACCACCACCACCCAGCAGGATTTATTCATTTTATGTGCACGGGTCTTTTGCCTGCATGTTCATCCAGTATCCTCAGAGGCCAGAAGAGTGTGTCAGATCTCCTGAAGTTACAAATGCTTGTTGTAAACTTCTATGTGTGCGCTGGAATCCAACCAGGGTCCTCTGCAAGAGCTGCCGGTGCTCTTAACCACTGAGCCATCTCTCCAGTCCAGAGAAATTGTCTGGCTTTGTAGCTCAGATTGGCCTCAAACTGGTAATCCTGCCTCCTCCTACCAATGCTGGGATTACAGCCGAACTCCAGTCAGGTGTGGGTCCATCCCACAATCCTTAAGAATTCCAAACAACCCACGGCCATCTAGCAATGTCCCAAATCCCTCTCTTTTCACTTCCCTTAGATTCTTCCTGGGCATCAATAGGAACTCTAATGGGACATTTAGGAGAGTTCTTCATGCTTCCAGGCCCTGTGTTGCCCTTTACTGCCTCCCAGTGGTTACTTTTGCACACTGCTGATTTTCCAGCTGCATTCACTCAGTGGTGATTATGGGTTCCCAAAGCCCGCTAAGGAATCAGGTTAAGAATTGAGATTACCTTTGGATGTCTATAGATGTCTGTTAAAACCAACTGAGTCATAACTTCTGTTAGTTCCTTTATTTCTCTGTTAAGTTTCCATCTGGCAGTCCTGTCCAGTGTTGCGAGTGGGGTGTTGAAGTCTCCCACTATTAGTGTGTGGGGTTTGGTGTGTGATTTAAGTTTTAGTAATGTTACTTTTATAAAAGTGAGTGCCCTTGTATTTGGGGCATAGATGTTCAGAACTGATAACCTTTTCTCAGCACCCCATGGAACCTTCTCTAAAATCTACCACATATTCAGCATGAAAGCAAACCTCAACAGATACAAAAAATTAAATCAAATAATTGGAATAACCCCCTGTATCTTATTGGATAGCCATGGTTTAAAGTTAGAATTCAACAACAGCACAAATGACATAAAGCCTACAGACTCATGGAAATTGAACAATGCTCAATTGCATCACTCCTGGGTCAAGGAAAAAAAAATAAAGAAATTAAAGACTTCCCAGAATTCAATGAAAATGAATACACAACATACCCAACTTATGGGACTCTTGGAAAGCAGTGTTAAGAGGAAAGTTCACAGCACTAAATGCCTGCATAAAGAAACTGTAGAATTCCCACACTGGTGAGTTAACAGCACACCTGAAAGCTCTAGAACAAAAGAAGGAAACTCACCCAGGAGGAGTAGATGCCAGCAAATAATCAACTTGAGTGCTGAAATCAATAAAATAGAAACAAAGAAAACAATACACAGAATCAATGAAATGAAAAGTTGGTTCTTTGAGAAAATCAAAAAGATAGATTATTCTTATCCAAACTAACCAAAAGGCAGAGAGAGAATATCCAAATTAACAAAATGAGAAATGAAAAGGGGGACATAACAAAAGATATTGAGGAAATCCAGAAACCATCAGGTTGTACTTCAAAAAACTCGTACTCTACAAAATTGGAAAATTTAAAGGAAATGGGCCTTTTTCTGGATAGGTATCACATACCAAAATTAAACCGAGAACAAATAAACGACTTAAATAGCCTATAACCCCTAATGAAATAGACACACAGTCATCAAAAGTCTCCCAACCAAAAAAGGCCAGGGCCAGATAGTTTTACTGCAGAATTCTACCAGAAATTCA
Source organism: Cricetulus griseus (assembly GCF_003668045.3). NCBI lineage: Eukaryota > Metazoa > Chordata > Mammalia > Rodentia > Cricetidae > Cricetulus > Cricetulus griseus. The sequence goes on along the minus strand of NC_048602.1, from coordinate 7,891,464 downwards.
AAGAAGAGCTAATACCAAAACTCCTGTAATTGTCTATGCAATAGAAACACAAGGAACATTGCTAAACACATTTTACAAGGCTACAGTTACCCTGATACCCAAACCACACAAAGTCACAACTAAGAAAGAGAATTACAAATCAATTTCCCTCATGATCATAGATGCAAAAATACTCAATAAAATACCTGCAAAATGAATACAAGAACACATCTGAAAAGTCATCCAGCATGATCAAGTAGGCTTCATCCCAAAGATGCAGGGATAGTTCAACATACGATAAACTGTCAACGTAATCCACCATATAAACAAACTGAAAAAAATCTACAGGGTCATCTCCTTAGATGCTGAAAAAGCTTTGACCAAATCTAATACCCCTTCATGATGAAAACATCAAGGATAAAGGGAACATACCTAAACATAATAAGTAAATATTCAACAAGCCAACAGCCAACATAAAACTAAATGGAGAGAAATTCAAAATGATTCCTCTAAACTTTCCTTGTATCTATTCAATACTATACTTGAAGTTCTAGCTAGAGCAATAAGACAACAAAAGGAGACAAAGGGGATAAAATTGGAAAGGAAGAAGTCAAACTTTCACTACTTGCAGGTGATAAGATAGTTTACATAGTCATCTGAAAATTATACCAGGGAACCCCTAGAGCTCATTAACACCTTCAGTAAAGTGGCAGGATACAAGATTAATTCAAAAAATCAAAAGCTCTCCTATGTATAAATGATAAATGAGCTGAGAAAGAAATCGGGGAAACATCACCCTTCACAATGGCCACAAACAACATAAAATATCTGGGGTAACTCTTACAAATGAAAGACTTGTATGACAAGAACATTAAGTCTTTAAAGAAAGAAATTAAAGAAGACACCAGAAAATGTAGGATCAACATAGCAAAACTGGCAATCTTCTCTAAAGCAATCTACAGATTCAATGTGATCCCCATCAAAATCCCAGCACAATTCTTCACAGACCTTGAAAGAACAATACTCAACTTCATATGGATAAACAAAAAAAATCAGGATAGCTAAAACAGTCCTGTACAAGAAAGGATAATCCAGGGGCATCACCATCCCTGACTTCAAGCTATACTATAGAGCTATAGTAATGAGAACAGCTTGGTATTGGCACAAAAACAGACAGGTGGACGAATGTTATTGAATTGAAGACCCTGATATAAATCCACACACTTATGACCACCTGGTTTTTGACAAAGAAGCTAAATTTATAAATAGAAAAAAAGAAAGCATCTTCAAGAAATGGTGCTGGCATAACTGGATGCTGACATGTAGAAGATTGCAGATAAATTTCTGTCTACTGTGAGGCAGAAAACTTAAGTCCAAATGGATCAAAGACCTCAGCATAAATCCAGCCACACATAACCTCTTATAAGAGAAAGTTGGAGGTACCCTTGAACACATTGGTACTGGAGACCACTTCCTGAACATAACTCCAATAGCACAGACACATACCTGACAGATCTCCAAAATATACAAAGAACTCAAGAAACTAGACATAAAAATACCAAATAATCCAATTTTAAAATGGGGTACAGATCTAAATAGAGAATTCTCAACAGAAGACTCTCAAATGGCCAAAAGGCACTTAAGGAATTGCTCAACATTCCTAGTCATCAGGCACAAATGCAAATCAAAACAACTCTGATATACCATCTTACACCTATCAGAATGGCTAAAATCAAAAACACCACTGACAGTTTATGCTGGAGAGGATGTGGAGTAAGGGGAACACTCCTCCATTGCTGGTGGGAATAAAAACTTGTATAGCCCTTTTGGAAATCAGTATAGTGGTTCCTCAGAAAATTGGGAATCAATCTACCTCAATACCTAGCAATTCCATTCTTGGGTATATCCCCAAAGGATGCACACTCATAACACAAGGGCATCTGCTAAACTACGTTCATAGCAGCAACCTACATGCCTCTCAACTGAAGAATGGATAAAGAAACTGTGGTACATATTCCCAATGGAGTGCTACTCAGCAGTAAAAAAAATGACATCTTGAAATTTGAAGGCAAATGGGTCGATATGAAAGAAACCGTCCTGAGTAGGTAACAAATATACAGAAAGACAAACATAGTATGGCACCCTAGATGAGAGATGAGGGTCAGGGGTGAACTTTCCTGTGGCAATTTCACAGCTGATCATCAGGCACAAGCACAACTCTAGGTACAGGCATGGTAAAAGCTGTGGTCCTTACTTCCCTAGTATCACCTCTTTTAGAGGATATTGATCACACCTCCCTTACCAGCCCTTATTTCAGACTTCAACCCTGCATCTCAGCTATTGAGTAACTCTCTACCTGACCACTTTGGAGAATGCTGCTGGTTGTGTGTCTCTGGGTCAAACTCACGACCATCATTTGTGACCTCACCTGTTGTCTGATTAGACTCTCACATATCCGCTCTCATTGATTGCTCTAAACCAAATAGCACATCACCCCTTATTTCTCCCACACCTTTCTTTGGTATCACAGACTGCTTTAACTCCTCAGAAGCACACCTTGTGGCCACTTTGAATTCTGCAGACTGCAATAATAACACACCCTTAATACTACCACCCAGCCCCCTATGTACAAATCATTCTCAAAGCCTCAATTCTCTGCGGCACTCAAGTTTATCACTAACTACCTGCTGGGTGGTCTGGGACTTGTGTACTAGTGTGCATTTTCCCAAAACTAGAGGGTGGCACCTGGTGGCGAATGCTGCTGATATCCATCACAGGGTTTATAGTGGCATGATAAAGGATTGGTTGCTGTCAAAACCTTCCTATCAGCCCTGGGTGCAAACGCCGGTGTTGCCACTGGAGAGATTGGACTGAATACCTCCCAAGCTATTTCCCATTGGTTCTCTTCTCAGTTCATCCAGGGTCTCCAACAGGTGGCTCAGACCATCCTTACCCTCCAGGGCCAGACAGACTTATGGGGCCAACATAAGTGCTAGAGAGTCAGTGAGGATTAGGTTTACTTACAGCAGAAAGAGGTAGTCTTTGTCTGTTCCTCAGGGGTTATCTTGCTTCTATGTCAGCCAGTCAGGGAGGCAAAACACAAGATCTTACAACTCTATATGTGTAGACCCAATTTCTGTTCTGCCTGTTCTCAAACCGTTTGCCCCAAATAAACACACAGAGACTTAAGTTAATTATTAACTGTTTGGTCGATGACTTGGGCTTCTTACTGTCTATCTCTGTCTTAATTATTAACTCATAACTATTTTCTATGTATTTGTACATGGCCTTATCTTACCAGGGAATGCCAGTGGTCCTATCTTCCCAATAGCTACTTGGTGTCTCCGTGGTGGGTTCTCTCTCCATTCTCTCCCAGAATTCTCCTCCTCTGGTAGGCCCACCAATATATACTTCCTGGCTGGCTACTGGACAGAGTCTTATTAATCAACCAATAAGAGAAACATATACAGGAGGACATTCCCCCATCATCTCCTCTTTTATGTCTAAATAAAAAGAAAGCTTTTAACTTTAACATAGTAAAATTATATGTAACAAAATAGTTATCTAGCAAGAACTATAATTAACAATATTTAGTCCATTAACATTTAGCAAAATTTATAGAAAATATCCTATCATCCAACCTATCTTTGTGGGTCTAAAGTTTTATGTGTAACTTATCTTTTATCATAACTAAGGAAAACCATAGCTATCTGTCTTCAACTCCATCAAAGACCACAGAAGGATAATTTATAAACTCTAGAATTGAAAGGGACATCTCACTGCCTGGACAGTCACCCAAAGTTATTGTGTAACGTTGGGGCATCCATCTTCAGCCTATAGGTCTAGGGTGTCGATCAGACTTCTCAGGGAAGTAGGAAATTTGAAACTGCCCCACCTGTATTGGCAGATTGGCAATTTGTCAGTCATTTGTCTCTGTGTCCTGCAGAATGTCTGGCAGACTCTTCCATGAAGCAGGAACCCTGCAGAACTGCCCCACCTTATTTTTGTAAGTTCATCAGTCACTTTCCTGTGGATCCTTCCTGTCCATTTTATACAGCATAATGTCAAACAGTCCAGGCAAGAGCAGATTCTTGCACAAATGGCTATTTCTACCATATTGAAAGCAAACTCTCCATAATGAGTCTGCTCAAAGTCCTTCTTCCTCTCTGATGTAATTGGTGTTGCAAGGAACTGTTGTGTCTCATTGTCATGAAAAACCCTAATAAACCACTTTAAATGCCATATTCTGTAGGTCTTTAATGCTGGTAAACATATTTTTAGTGAAGCCAAACTCACAGAAATCTCAGAACACTGGGAGGATTACAAGCATCCAATATCAAGATGGATTGCCCAAAGTTTCTCTGCTTGTCTCCAAAAGAAATATAAAAAGCCCTTGCTATCCTCCAAATGCCCTTAGGATTACACCCTGCTGGCAATGGAGCTTGATTATAGAACAAACAGGTAAGACAGTTTCTCACTGTCTCCTTGACTTGTTGGCAAGTGATGGAAAAACCCTTTTTTAAGCCTTTGCTATTTACATGGTGTTTCTTATGAAATTCTGAGGCTTCTAGCACATTTCCTATTAATAAACGATCAATGTCATTATTGTCTTGTCCTAGTGGGCCTTGCACACCAGTATGGGATCTGATGTGTGTTATATATATCAGATTGGTCCTGGTCATGATTGTTTTTTTTGTTGTTGTTTTTCTTTTTTTGGTGTTTTTTTTTCAGACAGGGTTTCTCTGTGTAGCTTTGGAGCCTATTTTGTACTTACTCTGGTGACCAGGCTGGCCTCAAACTCACAGAGATCTGCCTGCCTCTGAATCCCGAGTGCTGGGATTAAAGCATGGGCCACCAGTGCCCGGCCTGAGTGTTTCTTGTAATTGTATAAACTGTGAAAATAATTTTGTATCCTCAGGATCAAATTCAGCAGTCTCAATGTGTAAGATGACTCTCTCTGCATATTGAGAATCAGAAACTATATTGAGAGGCTCTGTGAAATCCATAAGTACCATAAGAATTGCCTATAATTCTGATTTCTGTACAGAGTTATACAGACTTTGAACTACTTTACTTGTCTCTCCTGATTTATATCCTGCCTTACCTGATTTGTTGGCATCAGTGTAGAAGGTAAGAACTCCAGGAATAGGTGTTTTTCTTAAAATACGTGGAAGGATCCAGATTGTCTTTTTTATGAATTTAATTCTGTCAGTTTTGGGATAATTGTTGGTAATTTTTCCAAAAAGTTAGTAAAAGCTGTCTGGCAGTATTCATTGTCCTTCTATAAGGAGGAAATGTCCTCATTAGTTAAGGGTCATATAATTTCTGCTGGGTCCCTTCCAGTCAGTTGACGAAGTCTTAATTTGCCTTTTAGAGTCAAATCAGAAATCACTCCTATGTATGTCTTTAGCTTTTTATTCTGTTTATGTGGCAGAAATATCCATTCTAATATAATATCTCCCCTCGGTATCAGAATCCCTGAAAGGTATTCTCTGGATGGTAAAATAACAAGAATACAGTCTAAATTAGGGTCCCCACTCTCTACATGCACATCCCGTATTCTCCTTTCCACCCATTGTAATTCTTTTTCTGATCCAACTGATAATATGCATGGACTATTTAAAACATTGCTGCCTTTTAGGGGCATTTTTAAATTCTTTAAGTCATGTCCTTCTATTACAATTGTTGTCTGTAGTTGAGAAATTTCCCCCAGCAATTTCGGTAGGCCATTAAGAGTTTGATAACAATCTCTTCTAATTTATACTTTTTGCAACCTGATTTTTTGTAAGTCTATTTTATAACCTAAATAATTAGTAGAATCTCCTCTTTATATCTTTTCTGGATCAATCTGTATTCCCAACGAGGAAGAACTTCCTTCCCTGTCTCAAATATCCGTTCTAATGTTTCCTTCTTAGAATCAGACAATAATATGTCATCCATATAATGAAATACTGTGTTGTGTGGAAATTTCTTATGAATTATCTCCAAAGGATTTTGTACAGAGTCCTGACACAAGGTAGGGCAATGTAACATTCCCTGTGGCAAAATCTTCCACTGAAATCTCTTAACTGGCTGTGAAGTATTATAAGTGGGCACTGTGAATGCAAATTTTCCCTATCCTTTTCTTGTGACGGTATAGTGAAGAAGCAATCCTTTAGATCAATGACGATGATCGGCCTTTGATGGGGAGGTCCTTTTGTCTTATTGGTTAATAAATACAGTACTGTTGGAGCTGGAGATATGGCTCAGTGGTTAAAAGCACTGACTCTTCTTCCAGAGGTCCTGAGTTCAATTCTCAGCAACCACATATTGGCTTACAACACAACCACCTTGAGTGAGAAGATTGTATACATAATAAATAAATAAATAAAAAAAATCTTAAAAAATAAAGTACTGTTGGACAATGAAGAAGCAAGTTAGGCAGGACTAGGAGTCAAGGAGGATTCTGGGAAACATAGTAAAAAGAAGTCTTGTGATAGAAGCAGGAAGTGACATGGCAGGCAGTCTCATATATAAGCAGGAACAAACAGGAGTCGCTCTCTTCTTCTTCGTCCTACTGATCTCTGGCTCTTGCTCTTCCTCCTCCTCTCTGTGGCGCTGTCATGTGAGCCCAGGAAGACAGGATGCCTTCTGCTGGCATCCTCCATAATCTTATGATTATGGTTGATATTTAAGAGTGAGCTAGCAGATGAGAAATCCTAGTCATTGGCCAGCAGCATTGTAACTAATATAATTCTCTATGTATTATTTGGAGCCTTTACGTGTCAGTCGGCAGAACTTGGATAGCCTGGCAGAAAGTGCCCCCATGGCTGGCAGGGCTTGGGCAGCTTTAATGTAAAGACTTATAGTTACAGTCCATACTTTAGGAATCAAGGAAGGCAAAGGCATTCCATGCTGTAGAGTGCCCATAGGCTGAATTAGTTTAGTGATGGCTCTCAGGTCTGCCAGCACCCTCCATTTACCAAACTTCTTTTTGATAACAAATACAAGAGGACTCTAAGGGTTGGTAGTTTCTTCTATATGCCTAGTGTGTAGCTGTATACCCTGGATGGTTGGTATCTATTTTTCAAATGCCTTACTAGCCGGGCATTGGGGGCAAACACCTTCAATACCAGCACTCAGGAGGCAGAGGCAGGCAGATCTCTGTGAGTTCGAGACCAACCTCGTCTAAAAGAGCTAGTTCCAGGACAGCCTCCATAGCCACAGAGAAACCCTGTCTCGAAAAAACAAAAAAACAAAACAAAACCCCAAAAACAAGAAACAAAAACAAAAACAAAAACTCAAATGCCTTACTATATTTTGTCTACCATATAGAGGTTGTGTATTATTTGCATCTGATACTTGAGGAATGTCAATCTGGGTATTCCATTGCTTTAAAAGGCAATGACACCAGAGATACCTTTTGATATGCTACATATGGCTTTAAACTTCCTCTCTGTCCTTCAGGTCCAACGCAGACAACCCACCTAACACTCTGGCATACTCTAGATAGTGTCCCAATCCCTAAAAATTGAACATTCACCTCTTTTATGGGCAATCTCTGAGGCCAGGACTTTTGGGTTTTAATAGTCACTTCCTCCCCAGTGTCCACCAAACCAGTAATAACTTTATTATTATTCTTACTTTCAACTGAGGGCTCTGACCCTTTACAGAAGTTTGCCAAAATATGCGGTTTTTGTCTCCTCCAGTCACTTTCAATTCCTCCTCACTAACCAAACTATCATCTAGAGTGGTACTATTCTCTACAATAGGCAGTGTACTATGTATTTGTCCTGTAAGAGATTGTCCTTCACAGTGACTGGGAATGACAGGATCTTTCTTGGTTGGGGTCTTTCAAGAGGTCCCTCAAGGAGTTTCCCATTTGTAACAGGTTTGGTTGTATATCTCTGGTCGGTCTATATTCAATGGTCCAGTGTCTGCCCTTCCCACAACTGCATAATCTTGGAAGTGGAGGCCTTCTATATGAGACATTGTTGGAATTTACTTGCCTACAATTTCTCCTAATGTGTCCTATTCTGCCACAGTTAAAACATCTGGTATCCTGATGCCTTCTTGACTGACCCCCTGGGGATTGCTCTTTCTACACAAGTTCCTGTTTCGTTACAGTTAGAACATCTGGCCTATTGGTGTCTTTTTAGACCTTTGGGGTTTGCTTCTGATTCCCTTTAAGACATTTAGCCTCTTGGTGTCTTTTTAAACCTTTTGAGATTGCCTCTCCTACCCAAGCTTCTGTATCTTGGACATTATATTTGAGATTAGTTGTATGCAAGGCCCACTATTCCAGTGGTTCTGATCTGATCTTTAAAGGCAAAGGTATCCTTTTCATAGTGAATTTGCATTTTCATAAGCTAGAGATTTTATGAGTATTTTTCTAGAGTCTGAATCTGCTACCTGTAACTCTACTGCCCTGGATAACTTCGTAAAAAGTCAGTGAATGGTTCTGTGCTCTGCTCTCCTTCTTAGACCCTTGTTACATAAGCCTGACCATGCCCATTGGGTGTAGCCAGCGGTACCTCAAAACAGGGTTTCTCCCTTTAGCCTCCCTCCTGGGACGTTCCCTCCGGATAAATGTCATGTGTGGTTTGTTGTCCAGGGTGGTTTTGTGGTTTTGCTTGGCTCCCAACTACCAGGATACCTTTCCCTCCAAGCTGTAATAGTTACACTATCCACTTTCAGATCTAGGTTTAGGATTTAGTCTCCCAGATAGAAGCTATAAATGTCAGGACACTCAGAAACAAACTCCTTCCAGGAATACTGAATGGATATTGGAGTCATGGCTCAGATGTAGAGCCCCTGCCTTGACCCGCCCCTGAGGAGCTATGTGGATGAAGTTTCTGTTCCACATGGTCCAACAGCAGTTTAGTGCCAAATAATCACCCAGAGGTTTGTATTAATTATGAACTGTTTGGCTCATGGCTCAGGCTTAGTTGGCTAGCTCTCTCTTAATTATTAACCTGTTTCTTGTTTTAATTTGAGAAAGGGTTTATCTGTGGCTAGGAGGCTGTCCTGGAACTAGCTCTTGTAGACCAGGCTGCACTCAAACTCACCGAGGTCCACCTCCCTCTGCTTCCCGGTTGCTGGACCTAAAGGCCACCACCACCACTACCACCACCACCACCACCACTCAATAATCTGTTTTTACTAATATATGAATCTTCACTTGGTCTTGGTTTACCAGTGATGCTAGGCCTCTTTCTTCCTCAGCAGTTACATGGCGTCTCTCTGGTGACTCTGTGTTCCTTTTGTCAGCCTTCTGCTAGTATGGGCACCCCGCCTATGCTTCTGCCTTGCCACATCCCGCCTGTCCATTGGCCAAAACAGCTTTATTCCTCAACCAAAAAGAGAAACATATATTCACACCCCACAGAAGGACATCACCACCAGAACTGGGGGTTTGTATATCTCAACAGTAGCATTCCCATGTCTAGCATGCTAGAGGCATTGAAATTTAACCTCAGCACAGGAAAAATATGAATTGAAATCTAATGTTCTAGTTACTGTACTATTGATGTGAAGAGGCACCATGACCAAGGCAACTCTGATAAAAGAAAGCATTTTATTAGGGGTTGATTAAACTTTTAGAGGGTTAGTCCATAATCATCATAGGGGAAACAGGCAAGGTGCTAGAGCGGGAGCTGAGCAATTTACATCCTGATCCTCAGGCAGCAGGCAGAGAGAGAAACTGGATCTGTCATGGAATTTGAAACTTCCATGCCCACCTTCAGTGACCCATCCCCAACAAGCCCCGACCTCCTAATCCTTCTCTAACAGTTCCACTAGCTAAGGACCAAGCACTCAAACATAGGAACCTATAGGGGGGCATTTTCATTCCACCACCACAGCAGGATCAATCAGTACACCTGTGTCTATGCTTGAGTTGGCCAAGGAAGAAATCCTAGGAATTGTCTAGCACTGTCACACCTCTGGGGTCTCTACTCCCCTGCCCTGTTAACTCCCTGAAGAGGCAGTTTGGGAACTCAGCCAGAAGAAGAGTGTGAGAGTGGAATTCTGGTAATTTCCCTCTGAAAAACAGGGAGCTGTGAATTTTCAGTTCTTTCTTTGAAGCTATGGATGCCTTTGTAGGTCAGTCAAGGCACCCTGGGTAGAGATACTTATCAAATTCTTGGGGGTCATTATCCCCAGGCAACTCATACATATTCACTAATGTGTCTATGTTGAAGGGCATAGATGCCCAGGGAGGCTGGACCAGCCCCAGGTTGCTTTGGTAGATGTCCAAAAGCTCAGAATGTTCTACATACTTCCTTACAGAGGCACCAGACTCTTCAGGTTGCTTTGCTCCAATTTTCTTCCATGATTCCTGGTTACTGTCTGAGCCCCTGGTACTCAGTAGCTGAGCAGAGTCAGCCTTGGGTGCAAAGACCTCATTATCTTTTAGGGATTTCTCCTGCATGGATGCTACTCCTCTCACTGTCTTGTCCTGGTTGGATGGTGCACCCATCTCTCTTGGTGCCTGGTTGGATGATGCACCCATATCTTTTGGAGTCTGGTTGGATGATGGACCCATCTCTCTTGGTGTCTGGTTGGATGATGCATCCCTCTCTTTCATGGCTTGCTTGGATGACACTCTTTTCACCCCCTTGGCATCGTTGGATGATTGTTTTCTCACTGTCTTGCCCTGGTTGGATGAGGCACCCTTCTTTCTTGGTGCCTGGTTGGATGGTGCACCAATCTCCCTTGGTGCCGGGCTGGAAAATGCATCCCTGTCTATCTTTGCCAGATTTGATGATGCTTTCTTCACCCTCTTGTCTTGGGTGGATGATAAACTTCTCACCTGCTTGGCTTGCTTGGATGATAATTTTCTGACCTCCTTGGCCTGGTTGGATGATGTATCCATTTCTCTTGATGCCTGGTTGGATGATGCATTCATCTCTCTCAGTAACTGGTTCAATAATTCATCCAACTCTGCCAATGCATGGCTGGTTGATACTGCCATCTCTCTCGGTACCTGGTAGGATGATGCATCTGTCTCTCTTGATGCCTGGTTGGATGATGCATGCACCTCTCTCGGTGCCTTGTTGGATGATGCATCCATTTCTCTTGATGCCTGGTTGGATGTCTCACCTATCTCTTTCAGTGCCTGGTCCAGTAATGCTTCCATCTCTCTCAGTGCTTGGCTGGATGATGCATCAATCTCACTCGGTGGCTGGTTGGATGATGGACCCATCTCTCTTGGTCCCTGGATGGATGATACTTTTCTTACTGTCTTGGTCTGCTTGGGTGATGCACACATCTCTCTTGGTGGCTGGTTGGTTGATGCAGCCATCTCTCTTGAAGCCTGTTTGGATAATGCATCCATCTCTCTTGCTGGCTGGTTGGATGATGCACCCATCTCTGTTGGTTTCGGGTTGGTTGATGCATCCATCTCCTTTGAAGCCAGTTTGGATAATGCATATATCTCTCTTGATGGCTGGTTGGATGATGCACCCCTCTCTCTCAGTGCCTGGTCCAATAATGCTTCCATGTCTTTCAGTGCTTGGCTGGATGATGCATCTATCTTGCTCAGTGGCTGGTTGGATGATGGACACAACTCTCTTGGTCCCTGGCTGGATGATACTTTTCTCACTGTCTTGGCCTGGTTGGGTGATGCCCGCATCTCTCTTGATGCCTGTTTGGATAATGCACCCATCTCACTTTTTGCCTGGTTGGATGATGTAGCTATCACTCTTGGTTTCTGGTTGGATGATGCATCCATCTCTCTCATGGTCTGCTTGGATGACACTTTTTTCATCCCCTTGTCATGGTTAGATGATGGTTTTCTCGCTGTCTTGTCCTGGTTGGATGATGCAATCATCTCTCTTGGTGCTTGGCCAGATGAGGCACCCATCTCTCTTGGTGCCTGGTTGGATGATGGTTTTCTTGCTGTCTTTTCCTGGTTGGATGATGCAGCTATCTCTCTTGGTGCCTGGTTGGATGATGGTTTTCTCGCTGTCTTGTCCTGGTTGTATGATGCCTGCATCTCTCTTGGTGGCTGGTTGGATGATGGACTCATCACTATTGGTGGCTTGCTGGGTGATGCTTTTTTCACTCTCTTGGCCTGGCTGGATGATGCATCCATCTCTCTTGGTGGCTGGTTGGATGATGCACCCATCTGTCTTGGTGGCTGATTGGATAATGCATCCATATTTCTCAGTGGCTGACTGGATGTTGCATTTCTCAGTCTCTTGGCATGGTTGGATGATGCACCCATCTCTCTTAGTGCCTGGTTGAATAATACATCCATCTCTCTTGGCCCCTGGTTGGATGATGCAGCTATCTCTCTTGGTGCCTGGTTGGATGGTGGAATCTTCTCTCTCGGTGCATGGTTGGATGATGCTTTTCTCACTCTCTTGGCCTGTTTGGATGATGCATCCATCTCTCTTGGTGGCTGGTTGGATGATGGGCCCATCACTATTGGTGGCTGGTTGGATGATGCTTTTTTCACTCTCTTGGCCTGGTTGAATGTTGCATCCATCTCTTTTGGTGACTGGTTGGATGATGCACCCATTTGTCTTGGTGGCTGTTTGGATGGTGCATTTCTCTGTCTCTTGGCATGATTGGATGATGCACCTATCTCTCCCAGTGCATGGTTGAATAATGCATCCACCTCTCTTGTTCCCTGCTTGGATGATGCAGCCATCTCTCTCGGTGCCTGGTTGAATAATGCAATCATTTCTCTTGGTACCTGGTTGGATGACACACCCATCTCTGTCAGTGCCTGGTTGGTTGGTGGACCCTTTTCTCTCGGCATATGGTTGGATGATGCTTTCCTCACTCTTTTGGCCTGGATGGATGATGCATCCATCTCTCTCGGTGGCTGGTTGGATGATGCCGCCATCTCTCTCGGTGACTGGTTGAATAATGCAATCATCACATCTGGTCCCTGGTTGGATGATGGACCCATCTCTCTTAGGGCTTGGTTGGATGATGCACCCATCTGCCTTGGTGGCTGGTTGGATGATGGACCCATCTCTCTTGGTCCCTGGTTGGATGATGCTTTTTTCACTCTCTTGTTCTGGTTGGATGGTGCATCCATCTCTCTTGGTGCCTGGTTGGATGATGCTTTTCTCACTCTCTTGGCCTGGTTGGATGATGCATCCATCTCTCTTGGTGGCTGGTTGGATGATGCACCCATTTGTCTTGGTGGCTGATTGGATGATGCATCCATCTTTCTCAGTGGCTGGTTGGATGTTGCATTTCTCTGTCTCTTGGCATGGTTGGATGATACACCCATCTCTCTCAGTGCCTGGTTGAATAATGCATCCATCTCTCTTGTTCCCTGTTTGGATGATGCAGCCATCTCTCTCGGTGCCTGGTTGAATAATGCAATCATTTCTCCTGGTCGCTGGTTGGATGACACACCCATCTCTCTCAGTGCCAGGTTGGATGGTGGACCCTTCTCTCTCGGTATATGGTTAGATGATGCTTTTCTCACTCTCTTGGCCTTGTTGGACGATGCATCCATCTCTCTTGGTGGCTGGTTGGATGATGCCGCCATCTCTCTCGGTGACTGGTTGCATAATGCAATCATCCCATCTGGTCCCTCGTTGGATGATGGCCCCATCCCTCTTTGTCCCTGGTTGGATGATGCATCCATCTCTCTTGATCCCTGGTTGAATGATTCTTTTCTCAGTCTCTTGGCCTGGTGGGATGATGCACCCATCTCTCTTGATGCCTGGTTGGATGATACTCCTTTCACTACCTTGACCCACCTGGATTCCACCAGAGATGAGCTTCCATGATGGTTTTGCTGCTGTGTCTGAAGTTTGTCTCTTTGATTTCTAAACCACATCTGGGAAAAAGAAACATTGGTATCAATTCTTTTTTAAAAACCTTTCATCTTTTTTTTATAAATTTTGTTTATATTACAAATAATCTTGTGCATTTTCAGTGGGTTTTTTTTGGATTATTGAGACCTGGTTTCTCTCTAGGTTGGAGACTGTCCTGGAATTCTCTTTGAAGACCACTCTGTCCTCGAATCACAGAGATCACCATGCCTCTGCCTCCTGGGTGCTTCTATTAACAGCTACCAATGCTCGGCCTGGTTTTTTCTTTTTTGTTTTTTGATGGGTCTTTGTTTTGGTTTTGGTTTTAGTTTTGTTAATATGAAACAATGATGGGGAAATTACTTCTGTGTATGTTTATCTTATTGATTGTTTAATAAAGTTCTGTTTGGCCAATGAAACAGCAAGTTAGAAAGGACTAAGAGTCAAAGAGGATTCTGGGAAATGGAGTAGAGAACTGGTGTTCCAGGCTGGAAGTGACATAGCAAGGAGACTCATTTAAGCAAAGGAGAAACAGAAAGGACCCCTTTTTCCCCTCCGCTCCTGCTCCAGCGGCACAATGTGATCCACCAGCAAGGAGGGATGCCAATAAGGTATCCGATAAGATAAGTCTTATAAAATATATAGATGTATGATAGTTAAGACTAAACTAACAGATGAGAATCCTACTCATTGGCCAAGCAGCACTGAACCTAATACAAGTTTCTGTGTATTCATTTGGGCCCTAACTCGGCTGGGCGGCTGGCATAAAGCTCACACATGGCCGTGGGGCTCAGGTGGCATTTGGCAGAAAGATTTATCGTAACAACACAATCTTATTTTATGTATCAATCTAAGTTCCCTCTCCCAGCCATCCTCCCATGCCTCCCACAGACACCACATCCCATCCCCTATCCCATTATCCATCCTTTTTTTTTTCTAGACAGAGTTTCTCTGTGTAGCTTTGGAGCCTATCCTGGCACTCGCTCTGGATACCAGGCTGGGCTCAAGCTAACCGAGATCCTCCTGCCTCTGCCGCCTGAGCACTGGGATTAAAGGCATGAGCCACCAATGCCCAGCCCCCATCCACTTTTTAAAAAATACTTTAACATATACCTTATATGTGATATAAATACATATTATAATAATCTGATATTATGTATGGTTTGCTGTACAAGGGTTTTTACGAGCTCTACTGGAACTATGTAGACCAGATGTCCGGGACTTCACAGAGATCCCCTTGCCACTTCCTCTTGGGTGCTGGGATTGAAGATGTGCACCACCATGCCTGTTTTTTTGTTGTTATTTTTAATTATGTTTCTGTCAACATGCAGTGTCCATGGAGACCTGAAGAGGGCATTAGATCCCGTCAACCTGGAGTTACAGATGGCCGTGAGCCACCATATAGGTGCTGGGAATTAAACCCATATCTGTTGCAGCAATAGCCAGTACTCTTAACCACTGAACCACGTGTCCAGCTCCAGAAATTCATCTCTTATTCATTTATTTTTTGAGAATGGATGAGTAGATTCTGTGCCAGGGATAGAACTCAAGACTTTGTGCATTCAAGGCAGTCACTCTTCCAAATGAGCCCATTACCATTAGCCTGACAGCAGGTTAATTAAGGGACAGGTGCAGAGGAGACATGGAGGATCCTCAGGAATGTGGTTTGGGTGTTAGAAGCTAGTTACTAATCGCCTCAGGTTTAGCTAAATATGTTTTCTAGACTTTCCTATCCTGGGTCTTGGAGGGTAGGTGGTGTGGGACTCTCAGTGGCCACAACAGGGAGCATTATCCAACCCCAGCTCACAAGACACTAAGACAGTTCAGAACATCAAGGACGATATTCTGGGCCATATGTGGTGGCACACACCTGTGCGCCCAGCACTTTGGAGGTGGAGCCATTAGGTAGAAGTTCAGGGACATCCATAGCTATATAAGTTTAAAACAGCCTGGGCAAAATATGTGTTTTATGAACACAACACAAGAGAGTATAGAAACCAACCCCTTTAAGAATGGGCCGTTTTTTTTATCCGTGTGGGCTGGGGTCAGAGAGGCTTCCGTGGGAACTGCAGATATTGTATTTATAATCTTCTAGGGGAGTCTTAGTGTACTACAAATAAATGTGTGCCCATGAAATAAAACCATCCATGCCTGGGTAATACCACTGTCAATGAAGAAGAACTGTTAAAAAACATTGAAAAAGGCCAGGCAGAGGCAGTGCATGCCTTTAATCCCAGCACTCAGAAGGCAGAGACAGGCAGATCTCTGTGAGTTCAAGGTCAACTCTGGTCTACAGAGTGAATTCCAGGACAGGCTCCAAAGCTACAGAGAAACTGTTTAAAAAAACATTGAAGTTACACCTTTAATCCCAACACTCAAGAGAGACAGAGGCAGGCAGATCTCTGTGAGTTGAAGGCTAGCCTGGTCTACAAAGAGAGTTTCAGTGACAGCTAGGACTGTTACAAAGAGCAACCCTGTCTGGAATAAGAAAAATGAAGCTATTGAAGGTGAGGCTTTGGGGTCCTCACCTTTAATCCTAGTACTCCAGAGGCTGAGGCCGAAGTAACTCTATAACATCTGGGACAGCCTGATCTACATAACAAATTCAGTAAGCCTGTCTCAAGAATAAAGTAATACCAATTCCTCCTTGAAAATCAGGCATGGGCCAGATTATGACTCTAATCCCAGCACTTTCGAAAGTGGAAGATCCATCTGCAGATCAAGACTAGCGTTAGATTCAAGAGATGGTCTCTCATCAAACTGAAAGGGTCAGGTGATTATTGTGCACTGGAGAGGCAGTGGCAGGTGGGTCTCTTTGAGTTCAAGACCAGACTGCTCTACAGAGTGAGTTCCAGGACTCCCATGTCTACACAGAGAAACCCAGTCTCAAAGAAACAAAAACAAAAACAAAAAACTGCAAAGGAAGGAGGTGCAACTGGAGAGATAGCTCAGTGGTTAGGAGGACCTGCTCTTCTTGTAGAGGACTCAGGTTCCACTCCTAGCACCCACCACCTGTCACTGGCTCTGTGGTATATGACAACCTCTTCTGGCCTCCTCAGTCACCAGGCATACACATGGTGCACATACAAACAAGTGGGCTTACACATAAATAAAATAATCTTAAAACTTGAACTGACAACAGCAAAGCACACAAGATGCCTTTCTTAGCTGACTACCGTAAGTGACTCTTAAACACAAACCTTCACCACCTTGTCCTTAAGCTGGAGTCTTGAAGCCAGATCTTGCCTTTCTTCCTTGGATGGGAACATGTTGCTGTTGAAGGCCTCTTGGAGAACCCCAATTTGTTCTGGGCTGAATATGGTGGAGTAAGGAAGGTCATGACGTGTCTGTCCTGCTGAAGAGAGAGGTAAGAACACTTGTTTTAAAATGTTCTGCTTGGCTGATTTTTGTTTCGTTGTTTGGTTTATTTTTCAAGAGAAGTGTAGCTCTGCATGTGCTAGAACTTTCTCTGAAGACCAGGCTGCCTGGAATTCTCAGGGATCTCAGATGACCGATATGACCAACAACCAAATGGAAAAGTATTCAGCATCTCTAGCCATCAGGAAAATACAAATAAGAATTTCAGTGATGGGTTGGATAGATGGCTCAGTGGTTAGCAATACCTACTTGCACTTACAGAGGACCAGAGTTCAACTGCCAGCCCTGACTGGGTGACTCACACAGCCTAACTTTTCCAGCCTTCATGGACACCTGAGCTCACACACACTTAGGCACAGACATGCATACTAACATCAAAAGTTTAAAAATAATAAAAATTGGACCTGGAGAGAGGCAAACCCTCTAGAAACTTTGCTAGTTGCTGCTTGTTCAGAGGACCCCAGTTGGGTTCCCAACACCGGACATGTTGGATCATAGCCATCTACAACTCCGGCTGCAGAAGTTCTGATGCATACGCAGTGCACACACAGATGCAGGCCAACACTCCATAAATCACCTGACTGGTATCTTGGTGTTCAACTTGACTACATCTGGAATTAACTAAAACTCAAGCAGCTGGGCACACCCGTGAGGGATTATTAGAGATACACCCTAAATCCAAATCATTTGAGCTGAGAAAAACCCATCTGGCCCAGGCTGTAGTGGCTCACACCTCTATTCTTGCACTCAGGAGACAGTGGCAGGGGAGTCTCTGTGACTTTGTGGCCAGCCTGGACTCCAGAGTGAGTTCCAGGACAGCAAACTTATGTGCCGAAATCTGTCTCTGTTTTGTTTTGTTTCTTTTGTTAGGGGCAAACTCAGTGTAACCTGGCTGACCTGAAATTCAGGGGTCTGCCTGCTTCTGCCTCCCAAGCACTGGTATTAAAGGTGTGTGCCACCAGGACAATCTAATGAAAATGATTTGGGGAAGGAGAGAGAGACAGACAGAGAGAGAGAGAGAGAGAGAGAGAGAGAGAGAGAGAGAGAGAGAACCCAAATTATGGTGAGGACAGGTATAGGGTCTCTCTACACTATCAGTGGAAATGTAAATCAGTGAGACCACTAAGAAAGCAGTATGGAAGTTCCTCAGAATATGAGAACTACTGATTACTGTGTGGTTCAGCTGTATCTTTCCTCCCCACAGGTCAAAGGGAGAGTTATCTGAACATCCTGCTGACTGTGGTCCTATTCCCAGTAGCCAAGAGATGCAATCAGTTTAGATGTCTCTCAGTGAGTCAGTGGATGAAGGAAACAATTACATTGGATAATCTGGCAACTGAGTTGAACTGCAGACCATTCCGATAAACTAAATAACCTGGACTCACAAATATACCCATTCTCTCAGAAGACAGAAAACAAAATTTAAAAAATTGGAGAAACTAAAATAATAACTAAACTAAAAATTATGATAAATAAGTGGGGCATGGTGGCATACCTTTAATCCCAACACTGGGGTGGGACAGACACAAGAGGGTTGATCTATAGAGTGAGTTCCAGAAGAGCCAGAACCACACAGAGAAACCCTTTCATAAAACCTGGAGAAAACATGAAGAAACTGGAGAATAGTCACACTAGAGATTTAGCACAACAAATTAAAGCTTTAGAAGAAAAGGAAGCAAAGTCACAGTGGAGGAGGTGACGCCAGGAAATAATCATCCTGAGGGCTGAAATCCATAAAGTAGAAACTAGGAAAACATTCCAAAGACTCAATGAAGACTCAATGTCTTCAAGAAAATCAACAAGAAAGGCAAACTTCCATCCAAACTAAATAAAAGACAGGGAGAGAGCATGCTAATTAACAAAATCAGAAATGAAAAGGGGGATATAACAACAGACACTGGGGAAATCCAGAGAATCATCTGGTCATACTTTGAAAAACTGTACTCCACAAAATTTGAAAATCTAAAGGAAATGGACAATTTTCTGGATAGATGGAACTTACCAAAATTAAATCAAGAACAGATAAGCAACTTAAATCGAACTATACACCCAAAAGAAATACAAGCAGTCATCAAAAGTCTGCCAACCAAAAAAAGCCCTGTTACAGATAACTTCACTGCAGAATTCTACCAGAAATTCACACAAGAACTAGTACTCATCAAATTGTTACACACAATAGAAGCAGAATGGGCATTGCCAAACTCTCTTTACAAGACTACAATTACCTTGATACCCCAGCCACATAAAGACACAATTAAAAAAGAGAATTACAAGCCAATATCCTTCATGAATATGATGCAAAAGGCTCAACAAAATACTGGCAAATCGAAACCAAGAACACATTAGAAATATCATCTACCATGATCAAGTAGGCTTCATCTCAGGGATGAAGCAAGGATGGTTCAACATATGAAAATCCATCATCAATGTAATCTGCCATATAAACAGACTGAGAAAGAAAAATCACATGATCATCTCGCTAGATACTGAAAAAGCCTTTGACAAAATCCAACACCCCTTCATGATAAAGGTCTTGGAGAGAACAGGAATAACAGGAACATACCTCAACATAATAAAAGCAATATATAGCAAACATCAAGCTAAATGGAGACAAACTCAAAGCAGAGCAACTCAAAGAGCAATTCCTCTAAAATCAGGAACAAGACAAGGCTGTCCATTCTCTCCATATCTCTCCAGTATTGTCCTTTAAGTTCCAACTAGTGTAATAAGACAACAAAAGTGGTCAAGGGGATTCAAACTGGAAATGAAGAAGTCAATCTTTCACTATTTGCAGATGACATGATAGTGTATACAAGTGATCCAAAAAACTCTACCAGGGAAGTCCTACAGCTGATAAACACCTTCAGCAAAGTAGCAGAATATAAAATTTACTAAAAAAATCAGTAGTCCTTTTATATACAGATGATAAATAAATGAGAAAGAAATCAGAGAAACATCACTTTTCTCAATATCCACAAACAACATAAAATATCTTGGGGTAATGTTAACCAAAATAGTGAAAGACCTGTGCAGTAAGAACTTTGAGAGTTTACAGAAAGAAATTAAAGATTACCAGAAAATGGAAAGATCTCCCATGCTCTCGGATAGGTAGGATCAACAGAGTAAAAATAGCAATCTTGCCAAAAGCAATCTACAGATTCACCAATGACAGTCTATGTAGGAGAGGATGTGGAGATACAGGAACACCCATCTATTGCCGGTAGGAGCACAAACTTGAAGACCACCTTAGAAATCAGTATGGCAGTTTCTCAGGAAAATGGGAATCATTCTACCACAAGATCCAGCAATTCCTCTCTTGGGCATATACCCAAAGAATGCACATTCATACAACAAGGACATGTGTTTTACTATGTTCATAGCAGCATTGTTTGTTACAGCCAGAACCTGGAAGCAACCTATGCCCCTCAACGGAAAGATGGATAGAGAAAATGTGGTACATTTATACAATGGAGTACTTCTCAGTGGAAAAAAGCAATGGAATCTTGAAATATACAGGCAAATAGATGGAACTAGAGGAAAACATCCTGAGTGACGTAACCCAGTCACAAGAAGACAAACATGGTATGTACTCACTCATATATGAATTTCAGACATAGAGCAAAAGAATACCATCCTACAATTCTCTTTACCAAAAAGATAGTTAACAAGGAGGATCCTACAAGAAGAATGCATGGACCCCAGAGCAGAGCAAGGGGACAGGATTTCCTGATCTAATTGAGAGCATGAGGGTAGGAGCGAGGGAGCTGGGAGAATGAGAGGGAGAAGAGAGGATTGGAGAGGAGAAAAAGGGGTTAACAGATTGTTTGAGTGGGTAGAAGAATAGAGGAGATCAGAATGAGAGATAGCATAACAGAGGGAATCATTATAGGTGGAGGAGAGATCTGTCCCTAGGGAGATTTCCAGAGATCTACAAGGATGACAGGTACTGACAATCTAGGCAATGTTGTAGAAGCTACCCTAAATGCCTTTCCCATATAATGAGACAGATGACTGCCTTATATGCCATCTTCGAGCCTTCATCCAGTGGCTGATGGAAGCAGAGCAGACACCCACAGCTGAACACAGAACTGAGGGAGAGACAGAGGTGGGGAAGCAAGATAGGAAAGAGGTGGGAAAAAAGTGTTAGGTGACTTGGAGGCCATGGTAGGGGAATAAATATGATCCAATCTCTATAAAAATATGAGAATCATTATTTTGTTAATACACACTAATCAATAATACAATTGTTTTATTTGTAGAGCAGGAGATAAAAATGTATTTTTAAATAAATGTATTTTTAAAATATTTTGTGGGGCAGTTCGATGGCTCTGTGGTTAAGAGCACTTGATGCTCTTTCAGAGGATCCAGTTCTGTTTGCAGCACTCACACCAGCCGGTCCTAACTGGCCTTAAACTCTAAGGTCATGGGCACAGATGTCACTCCCCTCTTGCAAAGGAGTCCAGTTCTGTTCCTAGCACCTACGACCTCTGGCTCATAAGGGATCCCTCGCCCTATTCTGGCCTCCAGGGACACTAGAAGTCACCCCTCACAAACATACTTTGATTCAAAAATGTTTAACAGAAGGCAGGTCGAGCCTGTGCAGTGCAATCCCTGCTTAACACTCGCCACACTGTGGGTTCTAACCTCAGAAGGCAAAGGAAATAAAAGGAGGCAACACAGAAGCAGAGGTTGCAAAAGACCTGGAAAAACAGTAGCCCATGATGGGATCCAGTTTTGAACCCCAATTTGAATACCTCCTATTTGAAGCAGCCAGGGACGTCTGCACCCCAATTTCCTCTCCCATCAGGGCTCCTGCCCTTAGCTCACCTGACATCGAAGGCCTTGGAGCAGGAGACTCATCCCTAGACTGTGCGCACTGCGATGCAGAGCTTGGACATTTAAGCAAAAGCATCTCCAATCCTCTACAGCAGGGTAAATCTGCAGACCTCGTTGTGACTGTGTTGTTAGGAAGGATCCACTGCGCCACAGCGTGGGATAGTGGGTTTTTATACTGTGGTGAGGTCTCCTGTTAATTTTCTTAATTAGATCTGGGCGGGGCCACACGCCTCTAATCCCAACATTCGTGAGGCAGAGGCAAAAGGAGCTCTGCTAAACCGGAGATTACATGCAGAAACCCTTTCCAAAAATGATTGATTAAGTGCAGGAAATGATTTAAAAATAATGTTTAAAATATTTTAATTTTAAAAAACTTAACTGGGAACAGGAATTCACTATGTACCCATATGTGAACCGGAACTCTCCTCCTAGCCCAGCCTGACCTCAAATTAATAGAAATCCTCCTGCCTCTGCCTCTAGAGCCCTGGGATTAAAGGTGTGTGCCAGAAGGCCTGTTGTGATGCATATTTTTAAAAATATATGTGAGGCCCGTTTGTTGTTTTTTTCCCCAGGGTTTCTCGTGTGCTTAATGATGCATGTTTTTGTTTCATTTTTGTTTGTTTATTTATTTTTTTGTTTTCTTGACAGGGTTAATCTGTGTAGGCCTGGCTGTCGTGGAAGTAGATGGCTGGCCTCGAATACAGAAATATCTCAGGTCCTAAATTTAGCTGGTGCCCCTAACACCCTACCCCTGGAGCTTAGCGCTGTAGCTAGAAACCACACCCAGTGTTCCAAATCTAGGCTGTGAAAAGTCACAGTTACTATAACATTTAAGGTTTTACTCTCTATCCTTTTGGGATCGGTATTGTTCAGGACACTCCAAGACCAAGTTCTCAGCACAAAGGAGAGGTCTTTATCCCAGAGGGCAGGCAATAATAGACAAAGACAGGAGAGACCATGAGAGAGAAGGGGGCGGGAACCTGGGAAAGGAGAAGGGATATTTGTTCCCCAGTGGAGGACACAGAACTGTCTCTGGGTAGAGAGGACACAGACGTGGCAAATAGAAAAATGGCCCTTTATAAAGGGAAAGGGGAAACCTCCGATTAGGATGAGGTGTTTAATTTTAATTGGGCATGTTAATTAGGCACTAAAGTGGGCTCATAACCATTGGTGACTACAGCTCCAGAGGACCCAATGACTCTTGTGGCCCTCATGGGCTCCTACTGGTGTGTGGGCAAAATACATACATTCATGCATAAGTGCACACCCACCAATAACACAGTATTCTATATTACATTTATTTTTTATTATTTGTTCTCTCTCTCTCTCTCTCTCTCTCTCTTTCACACACACACACACACACACACACACACACACACACACACACACAAACACACACACACCCCAGTATTAATCTTCTAGAATTACAGATAAGAGTAATCTGCCTGGATAACATATATACTCCAATCTGTTGTTGCATCCTTCTAGTGTAAAAAAAATTAATATTTTTAGCTGGGTGAATGTGGAGTGTGCTTTTAATACAGACTTAGGAGGAAGAGGCAGGAGATGCTCTGTGAGCTCGATGCCAGCCTGCTCTACACAGGGAGTTCCAGGACAACCAGGGATACACAGAGGAAGAAAACAATAGTAACAATATTTTTAATGTGAAATCTAGGAGTGTGTATACCACCATGAGAGGAATGGGGGCACTCAAAAAGTGCCTTCAGAGAGGTCCCCCAAAGGAAACATCTGGCTGTTTTAAGTTTTGGGGAGCCTGGTGAGAGCTTTTTCACCATGCATATTAGGTCAACTTAATAAAAAGCATAGAGGATGTTGGGCGTTGGTGGCACACACCATTAATACCAGCACTCACAAGCCAGAGGAAGAGACATCTCTATGCGTTCAAGGCCAGCCTGATTTATAGAGCAAGTTCCAGGGGTAGGCTTCAAAGCTACACAGAGAAACCCTGTCTTGAAAAACAAAAGTCGGAAAAAATGAACTAGGTGTTGTGCTGGAGTCAAAGGATCCCCAAAAAGGCCAAGGAGACAGACCACTGCTGTAAATGAAGCAGGTTTATTGATTGTTCTATCCTACCTAGGGAGGGACACTGTCTAGCAATCTGACACAGCACCCTCCAAAGGGAGAGAAGTTCTCTGTCTTCCACTTGGTTTTAATGACAAAAGTTCCAGGATTACATAAGTAAATATGGGTTGGTTTCTGATTGGTTGATATTTGGAAACAATGAGGAAATTTTTGAAAGTCATATATTGGTAGGAAATACCTGTGTACCAGATATTCTCATTGGTCAATGCTGAGAGGGAACATCCTGTGGTTTCTATGGCTTTGTCTTGTTACTTGTAGGTGGTCTCTTGAACATAGACAACAATAATTTTTACAAGTGTACCCTGGAGGATTTAGGGGACGTTATCGTCTCCCCTGGGGTTTAGTTTTGGCCTAACAGTTTGTGGGCTGACTGGTGTCTGAAGTTTCTTTGTGTTTAGTTTTGGCCCTAGGCTCTAGGAGGTCAGAGGATCTGGAGTTTCCTTGTGTTACAGGCCTACATGTGTTTTCTGTAGCCTGTCATGGCTGCTAAAGCAGGGGCTGAGTGAGGGTCTGGTCCCTTCATTCCTAGAACTGAAGCCTTTGAGTTTAGTTGATCCCTTTCACTAGGTACCACAAATGAAGAACTGTTAGCCACTGAAAGGTGACTTTTTGAGGATGTGGGTTCAAGACAGGCTTTCTCTGTTACTTGGAACTCACTATGCAATCCACGATCTCATATCCAGGCCTGCTAACCTCTGCCTCCCAAGGGCTGGGATTGAAGTCATACACCTCCAGGGAGAGAGTGGCAAAGGGTGTGGCCTGATCTCTTCAGGCTGTGATCTGGTTCCTTCTTGTGTTATGATCTTGTGTTATGACCTACAAGGTCTTGGTCATGAGCCCAAACAGGATTCCTACAAAATTCAAGCCAGGGAGCCCAGGAATCTATTGGGTTCGATTACAGATCATGGGTGAAGGGTTTCTTACAAGAGCTTATGGATCCCAAACATGAAGCAAGAGGAAGTCTCCCCAAGTTGGATGATGGCTCTCCCTTACTGTCTCCCCATAGTCTCCTGTCCTGCCCAATTCTACCATCCCTGTGGATCAAGTTCACTTCCACGGAGACCTAAAGAGGGCATTAGTTCCCGTCAACCTGGAGTTACAGATGGCCATGAGCCATCATTTGGGTGCTGGGAATTAAACCCATATCTGTTGCAGCAATAGCCAGTACTCTTAACCACTGAACCACGTGTCCAGCTCCAGAAATTCATCTCTTATTCATTTATTTTTTGAAAATGGATGAGTAGATTCTGTGCTGGGGATAGAACTCAAGACTTTGTGCATTCAAGGCAATCACTCTTCCAAATGAGCCCATTACCATTATCCTGACAGCAGGTTAATTAAGGGACAGGTGCAGAGGAGACATGGAGGATCCTCAGGAATGTAGTTTGGATGTTAGAAGCTAGTTACTAATCGCCTCAGGTTAAGCTAAGTATGTTTTCTAGCCTTTCCTACCCTGGGTCTTGGAAGGTAGGTGGTGTGGGACCTACAACACAACAGGCAGCATTATCCAACCCTAACTCACAAGACACTTAGACAGTTCAGAACATCAAGGACGATATTCTGGGCCATATTATGGGCCACTTTGGAGGTGGAGCCATGAAGGTAGAAGTTCAGGGTCATCCATAGCTATATAAGTTTGAGAACAGCCTGGGCAAAATATATGTTTTATCAACACAACACAAGAGAATATAGAAAGCAACCCCTTTAAGAATGGTACTTTTTTTTTATCCGTGTGGGCTGGGGTCAGAGAGGCTTCCGTGGGAACTGCAGATATTGTATTTATAATCTTCTAGGGGAGTCTTAGTGTACTACAAATAAATGTGTGCCCATGAAATAAAACCATCCATTCCAGGGTAATACCACTGTCTATGAAGAGGAACTGTTAAAAAACATTGAAAGTAGCCAGGCAGAGGCAGTGCATGCCTTTAACCCAGCACTCAGATGGCAGAGACAGGCAGATCTCTGTGAGTTCAAGGTCAACTCTGGTGTACAGAGTGAATTCCAGGACAGGCTGCAAGCTACAGAGAAACTATTTAAAAAACATTGAAGTTACATCTTTAAATCCCAACACTCAAGAGAGACAGAGGCAGGCAGATCTCTGTGAGTTGAAGGCTAGCCTGGTCTACAAAGTAAGTTCCAGGGACAGCTAGGAGTGTTACAAAGAGCAACCTTGTCTGGAAAAAATGAAGCTATTGAAGGTGAGGCTTTGGGGTCCTCACCTTTAATCCTAGTACTCCGGAGGCTGAGGCTGAAGTAACTCTATAACTTCTGGGACAGCCTGATCTACATAACAAATTCAGTAAGCCTGTCTCAAGAATAAAGTAATACGAATTCCTCCTTGAAAATCAGGCATGGGCCAGATTATGACTCTAATCCCAGCACTTTCGAAAGTGGAAGATCCATCTGCAGATCAAGACTAGCGTTAGATTCAAGAGATGGTCTCTCATCAAACTGAAAGGGTCAGGTGGTGGTTGTGCACTGGAGAGGCAGTGGCAGGTAGGTCTCTTTGAGTTCAAGACCAGACTGCTCTACAGAGTGAGTTCCAGCACTCCTATGTCTACACAGAGAAACCCAGTCTCAAAGAAACAAAAACAAAAACAAAAAACTGGAAATGAAGGGGGTGCAACTGGAGAGATAGCTCAGTGGTTAGGAGGACCTGTTAGCCACTGAAAGGTGACTTTTGGAGGATGTGGTTTCAAGAGAGGCTTTCTCTGTTACTTGGAACTCACTATGTTAACCACCACCTCAAACCCAGACCTGCTAACCTCTGCGTCCCAAGGGCTGGGATTGAAGTCCCGCACCACCAGGGAGAGATTGGCAAAGGGTGTGGGCTGATCTCTTCAGGCTGTGATCTGGTTCCTTCTTGTGTTGTGATCTATCACCTACAAGGTCTTGGTCATGAGCCCAAACAGGATTCCAACAAAATTCAAGCCAGGGAACCCAGGAATCTATTGGGTTCGATTACACAGCATGGGTGAAGGGTTTCTTACAAGAGCCTATGGATCCCAAACATGAAGCAAGAGGAAGTCTCACCAAGCTCTCTTTCTGTCTCCCCACTGTCTCCTGTCCTGCCCAATCCCACCATCCCTGTGGATCAAGTTTCTTCCACTAACTTTACACTGTATACTCCAGGCCTGCTGAGATCTAGAGGACCCACAATTAGGGCAGTATGGCAGACACTCTGTCTGGGATGATCAGGTGCCATCTCAGTGACTCTCCCTAACACCTCCTTCTCTGAAGAAGACAACAGGTCCACTCCAATAGGTTCTAGCTGTGATGGTCTGCAAGCTGGCATGGCTGATGTGACAAAGATGCTTGGAAGACTGACTCCTGTAGCTCATGTGGATATCCAGTAGAAGAACCATATGTTCATCGGACTATCCCTTCACCCACTGAAGGTCTTGGTACTGTATCAAAGTCAAAGCTGACAAGGAGCTGGAGAGATAACTAGTGAGTATGAGCACTGCAACTCTTGCTCCGGGAGGTCTAATATCTTCTTCATGGGCATTCAAAACCACAATCACATACCTACAGACACACACACACACACACACACACACACACACACACACACACACACCTATGATACATATATGGGAAATAAAAGAAGCTTTATATAAAGGGAGTAATGAGATGAGTCAGTGGGTGAAGTCCTTTGCTGCCAAGCTTGACCTGATTGCTGGGATTACTGGCCCACCCTTTCAAACCCATATCTAGTCCTTATATGCATCTTCCTTTTGACTGTTTTCTTCTGGTGATGTCTAAAAGTAGTATCTCAGATTACATGGTCTGTAAAACTGGATGGAGTGATGCATGCTTTTAATCCCAGCACTGGAGATGCAGAGGCAGTCATATCTCTGAGTTTGAGGCCAGTTTGTTAACATAGTGTGTTCCAAGAAAACTAGGGTATGGACAGAATCCCTGTCACAGAATGAGCAAAGAAGTCTGAGATACTGATTCCATCATCCAGTGTTCCTGAGTTTGTGTGAGCAGGCACACACAGGAAGGTCAGAGGACAACCTGCAGTAAGTCCTGCTCTGTAACAATAGCTTTCAGTCCTCCTCTCCCAAATAGGGAGCCCTCTGAGGTGCTGTCCATGGTGCTCACTGGCATTACTGCTGGCCTCTGCTTCCAAGGAATAGGAAAGGGTTGGAAGCAGGGTTCTGTCTTTAAGAGATGCTAGAAATCAGCTAATCAGTGGTGGCACACGCCTTGAATCCCAGCACTTGGGACACAAATGCAGGCAGATCCCTGTGTTTTCGAGGCCAGCCTAGCATACAGGCAAACTCAAGTATAGCCAAGGCTACACAGAGAAAGCTTTTCTTAAAAATAAAAAATAAGAGACAGAGAGATAGGGAGGGGAGAGATATTAGAGACATGCTTTGGCGGAGAACCCAGGTTCAGTACCCAACATACATGTCAGGTGCCTCACAACCAGATGCACTGCAATTTTCTGGCCTCTGAGGGCACCTACACAATATGGTACCCATAAACTCATGCAAGCATACACATGCATATAGATGTTAGGTAGGTAGATACATAGATAGATGGTTGGATTGATAGATAGATAGATAGGCAATATTTAAAAGGGTCTCCATTTATATAGGTCATCTACAACTCTGTTGTTGTTTGCTTGCTTTTTTTTCAAGACAGAGTTTCTCTATGTAGCCTTGGCTGTCCTGGAACTCACTCTGTAGATCAGGCTGGCCTGCAACTACAGACTTCCACCTGCTTCTTCCTCCTCAGTGCTGTGTGCACCACTACCACCCATCAGGATTCATTTATTTTATGTGCATGGGTCTTTTGCCTGCATGTTCATCCAGTACCCTCAGAAGCCAGAAGAGTGTGTCAGATCTCCTGAATTTACAAATGCTTGTTGTAAACTGCTATGTGTGCACTGGAATCCAATAAGGGTCCTCTGCAAGAGCTGCCGGTGCTCTTAACCGCTGAGCCATCTCTCCAGCCCAGAGAAATTGTCTGGCTTTGTAGCTCAGATTGGCCTCAAACTGGTAATCCTGCCTCCTCCTACCAATGCTGGGATTACAGCCAAACTCCAGTCAGTTGTGGCTCCATCCCACAATCCTTAAGAATTCCAAACAACCCACTGCCATCTAGCAGTATCCCAAATCCCTCTCTTCACTTCCCTTAGATTCTTCCTGAGCATAAATAGGAACTCTAATGGGACATTTAGGAGAGTTCTTCATGCTTCTAGGCCCGGTGTTGACCTTTGCTGCCTCGCAGTGGTTGCTTTTGCACACTGCAGATTTTTCCAGCTGCATTCACTGAGTCGTGATCATCGTTCCCAAAGCTGGCTAAGGAATCAGGTGAAGAATTGAGGTTGCCTTTGGATGGAATGTTCTATAGATGTCTGTTAAACCCAACTGAGTCATAAATTCTGTTAGTTCCTTTATTTCTCTGTTAAGTTTCTGTCTGGTAGTCCTGTCCGGTGGTGAGAGTGTGGTGTTGAAGTCTCCCACTATTCGTCTGTGGGGTTTGGAGTGTCATTTAAGTTTTAGTAATGTTTCTTTTACAAATGTGAGTGCCCTTGTATTTGGGGCATAGATGTTCAGAATTGTTCAGAATTGATAACCTTTTCTCAGCACCCTATGGAACCTTCTCTAAAATCTACCACATATTCAGCACGAGAGCAAGCTTCAACAGATACAAAAAAGAAAACAAAGTAAAATAAATAAAATTGGAATAACCTCCTTCATCTTATTAGGATAACCATGGTTTAAAGTTACAATTCAATAACCACACAAATGGCATAAAGCATAAAGTCTCATGGAAATTGAACAATGCTCAATTTCATCACTCCTGTGTCAATGAAAAAAAAATAAATGAAAATGAATACACAACATACCCCACTTCTGGGACCCTTTGAAAGCAGTGTTAAGAGGAAAGTTCACAGCACTAAATGCCTACATTAAGAAACTTCAGAACTCCTAACTGGTGAGTTAATAGCACACCTGAAAGCTCTAGAACAAAAAGAAGCAATCCCACCCAGGAGGAGTAGATGCCAGCCAATAATCAAATTGATGGCTGAAATCAATAAAATAGAAACAAAGAAAACAATACCATGAATCAATGAAAGGAAGAGTTGGTTCTTTGAGAAAATCAACAAGATAGACAATTCATATCCAAACTCAGAAAAGGCAGAGAGAGAACATCCAAAATAACAAAATCAGAAATGAAAATGAGAGAAAACAGAAGATATTGAGGAAATCTGGAAACCATCAGGTTGTACTTAAAAAGACTTGTACTCTACAAAATTGGAAAATTGAAAGGAAATGGACCATTTTCTGGATAGGTATCACATACCATAATTAGACTGAGAACAGATAAACCACTTAAATTGACCTATAACCCCTAATGAAATAGAAACCGTCATCAAAAGTCTCCCAACCAAAAAAAGGTCAGGGCCAGATAGTTTCAGTGCAGAATTCTACCAGAAATTCAAAAAGAGCTAATACCAATACCCTCAAATTTTTCCAATCAATAGAAACACAAGGAACATTGCCAAACTGGTTTTACGAGGCTACAGTTACCCTGATACCCAAACTACACAAAATCACAACTAAGAAAGAAAATTATAAATCAATTTCCCTCTTGAATGTAGATGCAAAAATACTCAATACTATACCTGCAAACTGATTCCAAGAACGCTTCAGAAAATTCATCCAACATGATCAAGTAGGCTTCATCCCAAAGATGAAGGGAAGGTTCAACATCTGAAAATCTGTCAACATAATCCACCATATAGAGAAACTGAGAAAACCTACATGGTCCTCTCAATAGATGCTGAAAAATCCTTTTACCAAATCTAACACCCCTTCATGGTGAAAACATCAACGATAAAAGGAACCTAAACATAAGAAGTAGAATATTCAACAAGCCAACAGCCAACATCAAATTAATGGAGGGAAATTCAAAGTGATTCCTCTAAACTTTCATTGTATCTATTCAATACTATACTTGCAGTTCTAGCTAGAGCAATAATACAACAAAAGGAGACCCAGGGGATACAAATTGGAAAGGAAGAAGTCAAAATTTCACTATTTGCAGGTGATAAGATAGTTTACATCAGTGACCTGAAACTTCTACCAGGGAACTCCTGCAGCTGATAAACACCTTCAGTAAAGTGACAGGATACAAAATTAAGTAAAAAAAAATCAGTAGCTCTCCTATATAAAAATGATAAATGTGATGAGAAAGAAATCAGGGAAACATCACCATCCACAATGACCACAAACAACATAAAATATCTAGGGACAGTTCTTACAAGTGAAAGATTGTATGTCAAGAACTTTAAGTCTTTAAAGAAAGAAATTAAAGAAGATACCAGAATATGGAAAGATCTCCCATGTTCTTGGATAGGTAAAATAGTAAAAATAGCAATCCTGCCAAAAGCAATCTACAAATTCAATGCAATCCCCATCAAAATCCCAACCCAGTTTTTCACAGACATTGAAAGAACAATACTCAACTTTATATGGAAAAATAAAATGCCCCGGATAGCCAAAGGATCTTCTGGAGGCATCACCATGCCCAACTTCAAGCTCTACTATAGAGCCATAGTTTTGAAAACAGCTTGGTATTGGCACAAAAATAGACAGATAGACCAATGGAATCGAATTGAAAACCCTGATATTGACCCACGCACCTACGAATACCTTATTTTTGACAAAGGTGCTAAATCTACACAATGGAAAAAAGATAGCATCTTCAACAAATGGTGCTGGTACAATTGGATTCGAACATACAGAAAATTGCAGATAGATCTATACCTGTCACCATGCACAAAACTTAAGTGCAAATGGCTCAAAGATCTCAGTATAAATCCAGCCACAATGAATCTTCTAGAAGAGAAAGTAGGAATTACCCTTGGACAAATTGGCACAGGAGACCACTTCCTTAACATTACACCAGTGGCACAGACACTGAGGTCTGCAATTAATAAATGGAACCTCCTGAAACTGAGAAACTTCTGCAAAGGAAAGGAAACAGTCATAGGACAAAATGACCACCCACAGAATGGGAAAAGATCTTCACCGATCCCACATCTGACAGAGGACTGATTTCCAAAATATATAAGGAGTTCAAGAAGCTAGTCACCAAAACACCAAACAATGAAATTAAAAAGTGGTGTGCAGAAATAGAGAATTCTCAACAGAGGAATCTGAAATGGCTGAAAGACACTTAAGAAAGTGCTCAAAATCATTGGTCATCAGAGAAATGCAACTCAAAACAACTATGAGATACCATCTCATGCCTGCCAGAATGGCTAAAATAAGAAATACCAATGACAATCTATGCTGGAGAGGATGTGGAGAAAAAGGAACACTCCTCCATTGCTGGTGGGAGTGCGAACTTGTAAGACCACTCTGGAAATCAGTATGGCGGTTGCTCAGAAAAATGGGAATCAGTCTACTTCAAGATCCAGCCATTCCTCTCTTGGGTATATACCCAAATAGTGCATGTACATACAACAAGGACATATGTTCAACCATGTTCATAGCAGCATTGTTTGTAATAGCCAGAACTTGGAAGCAACCTAGATGCCCCCAACTGAAGAATGGATTGAGAAAATGTGGTACATTTTATACAATGGAGTATACTCAGCAGAAAAAAGCAATAGAATTTTGAAATTCGCAGGCAAATGGATGGAACTAGAGGAAACCATCCTGAGTGAGGTAACCCAGTCACAAAAAGACAAACATGGTATGTACTCACTGATATATGAATTTTAGACATAGAGCAAAGGTTTACCAGCCTATAATGCTCTTCACCAAAGAATCTAGGAAACATGAAGGACTCTAATGGTTAAATGGTCCCAGGAATGGAAGTGGCATGAACTTCTGATCTAATTGGGGGCAAGAGGGTGTGGGGGGAAGGAGCTGCTACAATAAGAGCAAGAGAAGAGGAGACGAAATGGAGGGGCAGAAATACTGAGTTGGGGGAAGAATAGAGGAAAGAGAGCAGGATGAGAAAGACCATATCAGAGGGAGCCACTATAGGTCTGAGAAGAGATCTGGAACTATGGAGATCTCCAGAGACCTACAAGGATGACACAATCTGACAATTCAGGCAATGGTGGAGAGGATAACCTAAAAGCCCTTCCCCTAAAATGAAATTGATGACTTCTCTTTATGCCATCCTAGAGCCCCCATCTGCTGATGGAAGCAGAGACAGACATCCACAGATATACACTGAGCCAAAACCGGGAATTTAGTTGAAGAGAGGGAGGAATGAAGAACGAAGGGGTCTGTACCAAGTTGGAGAAACCCACAGGAACAGTTGACCTGAACAAGGGAGAGCTCATGGGCTCCAGATGCTGTTGGGGAGACCAGTACAAGACTTATCCAGACCCCTGAACATGGATGTCAGTAAGGAGGCCTCTGTACTTCAGGAAGCCTCTGGTGGTGGATTAGTATTTTTCTGTGGTGCAAGAAGGGACTTAGAGAGACCATTCCACGTGAAGGGTTACACTCTGGCCCTGGACACATGGGGAAGGGCCCAGGACCAGCACAGGAAGATTTGATGGACTTTGCAGAGCCCCCTTTGAGGTCCCTACCCTGCCTGGGGAGTGGTGGGTGGATAGGGTGGGGGTGGGCTGGGGGTGGGGGAGGAGGGTTTGGGTGGGGGGAGGGAGAGAGAGAAGGGACTTGAATCAAGCTTGTTCCCTAACTAGAACTAATAAATAAATTTTAATAAAAGTAAAAAAAAAAGAAAGGATCATCCAGAGGCATCACCATCCCTGACTTCAAGCCCTACTATAGAACTATAGTAATGAAAACAGCTTGGTATTGGCACAAAAACAGACAGGTGGACAAATGTTATCGAACTGAAGACCCTGATATTAATCCCCACACCTATGAACACCTGATTTTTGACAAAGAATTATACAATGTGAAAAAGAAAGCATAATCAACAAATGGTGCTGGCATAACTGGATGCTGATATGTAGAAGATTGCATATGATTCCGGTCTACTGCCAGGCACAAAACTTAAGTCCAAATGGATCAAAGACCTCAGCATAAATACAGCCACACGGAACCTCTTATAAGAGAAATTGGGAGGTACCCTAGAACACACTGGCACAGAAGACCACTTCCTGAACATAACAGCAATATCACTGACACATAGCTGACAGATCTCCAAAATATACAAAGAACTCCAGAAGCTAGACACCAAAGCACCAAATAATCCAATTTTAAAATGGGGTACAGATCTAAAAAGTGAATTATCAACAGAAGAATCTCAAATAGCCAGAAAGCACTTAAGGAATTGCTCAACATACTTAGCCATCAGGCACACATGCAAATCAAAACAACTCTGAGATACCATCTAACATTTGTCAGAATGGCTAAAATCAAAACCACCAATGACAGTTTATGCTGGAGAGGATGTGGAGTAAGGGGAACACTCCTCCATTGCTGATGGGAATACAAACTTGTATAGCCCCTTTGGAAATCTGTATGGTGTTTCCTCAGAAAATTGGGAATCGATCTACATCAAGACCCAGCAATTCCATTCTTTTGTATATACCCAAAGGATGCACACTCATACCACAAGGGCTCTGCTAAACTATCTTCATAACAGCAACCTAAATGCCCCTCAATTGAAGAATGGATAAAGAAAATGTGGTGCATATACACAATGAAGTACTACTCAGCAGTAAAAAAATGGCATCTTGAAATTTGAAGGCAAATGGATGGATCTGGAGGAAACCATCCTGAGTAAGGTAACCCATATACAGAAAGACAAACATAGTTTGTCCTCACTCATAAGTAGATATTAGACATAGAGCAAAGGATAGCCAGCCTACAATCCACAACTTCAGAGAAGCTAGGGAACAAGGAGGACCCTAAGAGAGACATACATAGACCCCAGAGAAGGGGAAAGGTACAAGAGCTCCTAAATAAATTGGGAGAATGGGGGAAGAGAACATGAGGCATCAGGAATGTGGAGTTGGGGGAAGGCAGAGAAGGAGGGAAAGGAAAGAGATATCTTGATAGAGGGAGTCATTATGGGCTTAAGGAGAAACAAGGCACTAGGGAAATTCCCAGTTTTCCAAAGGATGAACCCAACTAAGTATCTAAGCAAAAGTGGAGAGGTATTTAAATACCCTTCCCCTATATTAAGATTGATAACTATCTGAAATGCCATAATAAAGCCTTCATCCAGTAGGTGATATCAACAGAAGCAGAGATCCACATCTAAGCACTGGGTCAAACTCCTGGAATCCAGTTGAAGGCAGGGAGGAATGATGAGCAAAGGCGTCAAGACCATGTTGGGGAAACACACAGAAACAGCAGACCTGAGCAAGTGGGAGCACACAGATTCCAGATTGACACCTAGGGAACCTGCATAAGTCGGAAATAGGGCCCCTGAACATGGGTGTCAGTTAGGGGGCTTGGAAAGTCTATAGGGCTGCTGTCAGGGGAACCAGTAATTATCCCTAGTGCATGAACTGGATTTTTGGAGCCCGTTCCATATGAAGGATACCTTGCACAGTCTCGATATATGGGGGGAGTGCCATGTTCCTGCCTCAAATGGCAGACTTTGATGAATCTCCATGGGAGGTCCCACCCTCACTGACGAGTGGATGGCAGGGTTAGGATGGAGAGGATGGGAGGGAGATTGAACTGGAATTGGTGTGTAAGATAAGATTCTTTTTATCTAGATTTAAAAAATCTCAACAACAACCAAAAATAAAAAGAATTAGAGACATGAAAAAATTACAAATTGTGAAAAAATTTCGCCCTGGTGAACCCAGAAAAGCTGCTCATAGCCAGGAAAATATGGTATTCAAGGTAAAACCCACACATGAACAAAGCATTAGACACTGACGCTTACAGGACTCCAGAAGGTGTTTCATACAGAGAAGTCAGGAGTTGAGGGAATTAGGAGATGCTAAAATACAACAACCCCCCACTGAGCCAACACACCCAGGAACAGACAGTTATGGAAGATTGGGTTCATAATTGGTAAGTATTGACAGTGGCAATGAACTAAGTAAAGCCACAAAACCAAGTGTTGTGGTATATGCTTGCCATCCCAGTATTTTGGAGGTGAAGGTAGGAGAACTATTTCAAGGCCAGCCTTCCCAACACTTAAAGTTCGAAGCCAGATCTCAATACATGCTACCCTGTCACAAAATTAAATCTGATAGCCATGCAAAGTAGCACACATGTCTAATCCCAGCACTTGATAGGCAGAGGCAGGGGGGATCTCTGTGCACTCTGAACCATCCTGCTCTACATACAGAGTGCCAGGACAGCCAGGCCTATATGTTACTGTATCTAAATAAATAAGCATCAAATACACAAACAGGAGCCAGGTAATTGAAGTGGCTGGAATTTGAAATCTTGTTCTAGGCTGTCCTCTGTCCCAGGAGCTAAGCCACAAGCAACAGGAAGGTACTGGGGAAGTGAGCTTAGAATCATTGAAAACAGGACAGGTGGGGCCCCTCTGGTCCAGATCTTGGTGATGGCAACTCATATCCCAATGAGAACAATGATGGGGTTGGAAATTGGAATGCTTGCCTGGCTCCATGTGGGCTTAGGTCAGCATTTGCTAAGACGCTGCTCTTACTCTTGGGGACACAGCCCCAGGAGCCCCTGAATGCCTTTTACTTGGGAAAACAGAGGCCCACATGGTTCTCATCAGACAAAGGCTCTGACAGCTTGCTAGCAGTAGTTTGTCTCTGTGTGTCTGTGTCTGTGTGTGAGCCTGTATATTCTTGTGCCCACTGGGCCATCAGATCTTCAGGACATGAATTTACTAGCAACTGTGTGCCAGCTTGTGGATGCTAGGATGCACACAGGGCTCTCTTCTGGAGCTGTAAGCACTCTTAGCCTTTTAGACATTCCACTAGCATAAAACTAACTTTTTGTGTTGGCTCTTTTTTAGGGAGGGGGCAGGGTTTCTCTGTGTAACCTTGGCTATCCTGGAACACACTCTGTAGACCAGGCTGGCCTTGAACTAGGAGATCTACCTGCCTCTGCTTCCCTAGTGCTGGGACTAAAGACATGTGCTAGCTTGCCTGGCTGGTTTAGATATTTGAGACCTAGTGTCCTGGAACTAATGATAGACTCAGACTCGATGCATAGCTAAGGACGACCTTCAAATCCTGAGCCTCCTGGCTCCATCTCACAAGTGCTGATATTGCAGGTATGGACCACTGTGCCTGGTTTTATTTAAAGACTTATTTGTTCTTAACTCTTAACTCTGTGTATGTGTTGAGGGGGACAGTAGGCCAGAGAGCATAGGATTCCCTTGAGTTGGAATTATACGCAGTTAAGGAGCTGATCAACATGGGTACTGGGAACTGAATTTATCAGTTTTTGGAAAAGCAGTGTGAATTCTTAAGCACTGGGCAATCTCTCCAGCCCCCTGGGCCTTTTAATAATTCTAATTATTCTGAGTTCTGTGTGATGGGGAAGTCCTTCTGTATATATGTTTCTCTTATTGGTTGATGAATAAATCATCATCTAGCCAATGAGGCAGGAAGATAGGCAGGACTAGGAGGAGGAGAATTCTGGGAAAGGTTGGCAGAGAAGGCCACTAGAACAGTCAACATGTAGGCTGCTCCCTCAGAGCTATCCATTCTCTCTCCTAGACCCCTCCCAGGTCTATATATAGAGATTTCTCTTCCTTCCCAAGAGGAGCTGCCTGCTTAAGTTCTGGGCCTCTGTGACCTGGTCCCTCCTGTCTCTCAGCTCCTTCCGGGAAGTCCCACAGCTTCAAAGGTTTAAAACGGCAACAGGAAATTAAAAGGTCTAGAGGTGAGGATGTAAGGGTTGTCAAGGAGAAGCACCTTACAGAGGTCAACATAGATACCAAGAGGCTAGAGGTTACTACTGCTATGAACCAGAACCTTGGGGAGGAAGAGCCTTACCCTGGAGACCTCGAAGGCTCCAGGAACCTAGATGTTTCAACTGTGGTGAAATGGGACATACTAAGAGAAATTGTAGACAAATGAATTCTAACAATGCCTCATATGGAAGGCCACTGCCTTCTGGATTGTGTAGAAGATGTGGCAATAGCAGACACTGGACCAATGAATGCAGATCGACCAGGGACATACAAGGAAACCCCTTAAGGTCGGGAAACCCCGAGGGGGACCTCAAGAAGGCCCCCACATCGAGAAAGATCAGGACATTCCCAATAGCAGTGGAAGACAATCTCTCACAGGAACAATAGATAGTTATTTGCCTATTGTGAAAAAAGATACTGCTCTAGATGGTAGTTTGAATAGTGATGAAGAATCAAGTGTGAATGGACAAAATGAGAAACGCATATTTTGGCAAGTTTCTTTTAATGATAAAAAGCCTCAGTTGAACGTGAAAATTAATAATAAAGTTATTTCTGGCTTAGTGGACACTGGGGCGGATGTAACTATTATTACTCAAAAGTCTTGGCCTCAAAAATGGCCTCTTAGAGAGGCAAATGTACAATTTTTAGGAATTGGAACTCCATCTAGAGTTCGACAGAGTGTTAACTCAGTGGTCTGCATTGGACCGGAAGGACAGAAAGGGATACTGAAACCATACGTGGCAGATATAGCTATAAATCTCTGGGGTCGTGATCTCTTACAGCAATGGAATACTCAGATTAATATTCCTCCAGTGTCAGATACAAATTATGTACAATCTTTAGATAGTAGAAAAGATCTGGTAAGACGCTATGGAAAACGGTTACCAACCATCCATGCTGTACAGAAACTAGGTACAAATGATGGACCTTCAGAGGAGCCAAAGGCCCTGCCATTGAAGTGGCTTACAGATGAACCAGTTTGGGTAGGACAATGGCCTATGACCTTTGAGAAGCTAGAGGCTTTAGAAAAGTTAGTACAGGAACAGCTAGACGCTGGACATATAGAGGAATCTACCAGTCCTTGGAATTCTCCTGTCTTTGTCATCAAAAAGAAGTCAGGTAAGTGGAGAATGTTGACAGACCTGAGAGCTATAAATAAGGTAATTCAACAATGGGCTCTCTGCAACCTGGAATGCCATTACCTTCCTTAATACCTAAAGGATGGCCTATCATAGACATTGATCTAAAAGACTGTTTTTTCACAATACCGTTACAGGAAAATGATAGAGAAAAATTTGCAGTTACTGTACCAACTCTTAGTAATTCACAGCCAGTTAGGAGATATCAATGAAGGGTTTTGCCACAAGGAATGCTAAATAGTCCTACTTTGTGTCAACACTTTGTACAGCAACCTTTGGAAAGAATTCGTAAGAAATTTTCAGAATCCCTTGTTTATCATTACATGGATGATATTCTTTTATCAGATTCTAAGAAGGAAACTTTGGAATGTATGTTTGAAATGTTGAAGGAAGTTCTGCCTCATTGGGGATTACAGATTGCCCCAGAAAAGATACAAAGAGGAGATTCTATTAACTATTTAGGTTACAAGATAGACTTACAGAGAATCAGACCTCAAAAGGTACAAATTAGCAGAGATCGTTATCAAACTCTTAATTCTCTTCAGAAATTATTAGGGGAAATTTCTCAATTACAGACGATTATTGGTGTAGAAGGACATGACTTAAAGCATTTAAAAATGGCCCTTAAAGGTAATAAGGACCTAAACAGTCCGAGAATATTATCTGCTGAGGCAGAAAAAGAGTTACAATGGGTAGAAAACAGACTATTGGACGTGCATGTAGATCGGATAAACCTTGATTTAGACTGTATTCTGGTTATCTTGCCATCCAGAGAATACCCTTCTGGAATTCTGATGCAGAGGGAAGACACTATATTGGAATGGATATTTCTGCCACATAAACAGAATAAAAAGTTAAAGACATATATAGAAAAGATTTCTGATTTGATTTTAAAGGGTAAATTAAGACTTCGTCAGCTGACTGGAAAAGATCCAGCAGAAATTATAGTACCTTTAATTAATGAAGAAATTTCCTCCTTATGGAAGGATAATGAATATTGGCAAATAACTCTTACTGACTTTTTGGGAACAATTAGCAACAACTATCCCAAAACTGACAGAATTAAATTCATAAAAAAGATAGTCTGGATTCTTCCACGTATTGTAAGACAAGCTCCCATTTCTGGAGTTCTTACCTTCTACACTGATGCCAACAAATCAGGTAAGGCAGGTTATAAAGCAGGTGAGGTAAGTAAAGTAGTTCAAAGTCCATATACATCTGTACAGAAGGCAGAATTATATGCAATTCTCATGGTACTTATGGATTTTACAGAACCTCTTAATATAGTTACTGATTCTCAGTATGCAGAGAGAGTCGTGTTACATATTGAGACTGCAGAATTTGTTCCTGATAATATGGAATTAACTTCTCTGTTTTTACAATTACAGGAAACTATCAGAAACAGAATTAATCCTATATACATTACACATATCAGATCCCATACGGGTCTGCCAGGCCCACTAGCACAAGGCAATGATGAGATTGATCGTTTATTAATTGGAAGTGTGTTAGAAGCCTCAGAATTTCATAAGAAACATCATGTAAATAGCAAAGGTTTGAAAAAGGACTTCTCTATCACTTGGCAACAAGCCAAGGATATAGTGAAAAATTGTCCTACTTGTTCCTTTTATAATCAAACTCCATTGCCAGCAGGTTGTAATCCTAAAGGCATTCAGAGAAATGAGGTTTGGTAGATGGATGTCTTTCACTTTGCAGAGTTTGGAAATTTGAAATATGTGCATCATACTATAGACACATTCTCAGGGTTCCAATGGGCTACTGCTCTTAACTCTGAAAAAGCTGATTCTGTTATTACATACCTGCTAGAGGTGATGGCAGTTATGGGTATACCTGCACAAATAAAAACTGACAATGCCCCAGCATATGTCTCTACAAAATTGGAACAATTTTTCAAATATTATAACATAAAGCATGTTACTGGTATACCACACAATCCTACAGGACAAGCAGTGGTTGAGAGATCTAATAGAACACTTAAGGAGATGCTCAACAAACAAGCTTGGAACACTAAACCCCCCATACATAGGTTGCATAATGCTTTATTAACACTAAACTTTCTTAATGCCAATGAAAAAGGACAAACAGCTGCAGAAAGAGACTGGACTACGGAAAAAACTGCTGAACTCAATCAGCCGGTATACTTCAAAGATGTACTATCCTCTGTATGGAAACCAGGACATGTGTTACGTTGGGGTAGGGTTTTGCATTGGTTTCTACAGGAGAAGAAAAACTTTGGATACCATCAAAGTTGATCAAGATTCGAGTGGAAAAGGAAAAACCTCTCGACGAGGACAAATGACAGGTATTCTACTAAGGTATATCTTATAAACTAAATAGAAACCTCCCAAAGGAAAGGGAAGTGTTTTGCTTTTATCTTCACATGAAAACTCATCTTCAGAAGGCAAAGGACACTGCATGGGTAGATACTTAAGAAGAAAAAGTAGCTATAACCATCAAACAAAAGGAATGTGCCATACGATAAACTTTACAGCTGTCTCTCAGAAATAGAAAACTCTATCTCTCTTTATTTCCTAGTCCCTATTCAATTAAACCAATGCTGGATTTAGAGGTGGATTTGGCTTTCCTCCTCTAAAATCCAAGCAAGTTATTTAACTAAACTTTAGTGTTTCTGTGTTGTATCAAGAAGCCAATTGATGTAATACAGAATAAAAGAAGAATTTGGGGACTGTCTTTGTCTTTTCTTGGATATTTCTCTCAAGGTGTACACCCTCTCCTAATTGTTATGCTCTCATGGTTGCATTCCTCAGCATGTGTACATACACAAGCAAACATTTCTCTGCTAACTGTTTATGTTTGAGTCCCACACAGCCAATGAAGACCTGCCTGACAGCAATCCTTGGACCCCCTGGAAAGAAAATGGGCCACACCTCCTTGACTGCACTGGATCCAACTTGCTCCATTTCAATGGACACTCCATTGAAGGTCGGGTACTGACTTCAATCAAGTTGAGGATTTCAAGCAAGATCTTCAATCAAGTGAATCCCATCTAACATGGACTGGATACAATTCATTCAAGACTTTCACTATACTAACATTTTCTTCCTACAGGACCCCACATGACTATCATTGTCCCATTTCAGCAGGAAGTAACTCAGAGGATCCTACGCCCCCTTTCCCCATTGTTGTCACTTAGGATAGTGTATATAACTAGTTAGGGATAGCTTCCTATTGTTTATTGTTGGGATTGGAAGGAGGTGTTCAGGCTTGGGCACCTCTTTCGGATGACTTTAGGGTTTAGTTAAATAGATAGTTAGGATGTGACTTAGCAGATTGTTGTATCTTCTTATATTTTACCTTTATGATTGTTAATTTTGGATACTTTATACTGTTAGGTTTTAATCCTCTTTTAGACTAAAAGGGGAATTGTAGGGAAAGCTGTAGCCATGCCTTCTTAGGGGCTGGCTACAGGTGTGCCTGACCAGGCTTGTGAGGGCGTGGTCAGAGTGACATAGTGGGACTGAGTTTTCGGTTTCGGTCTCTCTTTGCTTCTTGCTGTACATACCTCTACAACGCCGGCTGGCTAGGTTGCTCTGTAAGTAAGGCTTTTCCCTATTAAATACCCTTATATTTCTATCTGACTCCGTATTGGTAATTTCCCACAATAGATTCCTTGGCTCCCTGCTGGAATTTGAAATCTTGTTCTAGGCTGTCCCCTGTCCTAAAGCTAAGCCACCAGAAACAGGAAGGTACTGAGGAAGTGAGCTTAGAATTCTTGAAAACAGGACTGGTGGGGGATCCTCTGGTCCAGATCTTGGTGATGGCAACTCATATCCCAAAGAGAATAATGATGGGGTTGGAAATAAATGGCTTCCCTGGCTCCCTGTGGGCTTAGGTCAGCTGTTGCTAAGACGTTGCTCTTATTATTGGGGACACAGTCCCAGGAGCCCCTGGAGGTCTTTTACTTGGGAAAACAGAGGCCCAAAACAGTTTTCCTCAGACAAAGGCTCTGAAAGTTGCTAGCAGTAGTTTTCTCTCTCTGTGTGTGTGTCTGTGTGTGAGCCTGTGTGTTCCTGTGCCAGCTGGGCCATCAGATCTTCAGGACATGAATTTACAAGCAACTGTGTGCCAGCTTGTGGATGCTAGGATGCACACAGGGCTCTCTTCTGGAGCTGTAAGCACTCTTAGCCTTCTAGACATTCCACTAGCTTAAAACTAACTCTTTGTTTGGGCTCTTTTTTAGGAAGGCGCAGGGATTCTCTGTGTAACCTTGGCTATCCTGGAACTCACTCTATAGACCAGGCTGGCCTTGAACTTGGACATCCACCTGTCTCTGCCTCCCTAGTGCTGGGTGAAAGGCATGTCCCACCTTGCCTGGCTGTTTTA
Organism: Cricetulus griseus; assembly: GCF_003668045.3. Taxonomy (NCBI): domain Eukaryota; kingdom Metazoa; phylum Chordata; class Mammalia; order Rodentia; family Cricetidae; genus Cricetulus; species Cricetulus griseus. The sequence continues at coordinate 7,848,080 of NC_048602.1, read as the reverse complement.
GATTTTGAGACCTAGTGTCATGGAACTAATGATAGACTCAGACTCCATGCATAGCTAAGGATGACCTTGAACTTCTGAGCCTCCTGGCTCCATCTCACAAGTGCTGATATTGCAGGAATGAACCACTGTGCCTGGTTTTATTTAAAGACTTATTTGTTCTTAACTCTTTACTCTGAGTATGTGTTTAGGGGGACAGTAGGCCAGAGAGCATAGAATTCCCTCGAGTTGGAATTATACGCAGTTAAGGATCTGATCAACATGGGTACTGGGAACTGAATTTATCAGTTTCTGGAAAAGCAGTGTGAGTTCTTAAGTACTGGGCAGCTCCCAGGGCCTTTTAATTCTTCTAATTATTCTGAGTCCTGTGTGATGGGGAAGTCCTTCTGTATATATGTTTCTCTTATTGGTTGATGAATAAAACACCATCTGGCCAATGAGGCAGGAAGATAGGCAGGACTAGGAGGAGGAGAATTCTGGGAAAGGTAGGCAGAGAAGGCCCACTAGAACAGTCAACATGTAGGCTGCTCCCTCAGAGCTATCCATTCTCTCTCCTAGACCCCTCCCAGGTCTATATATAAAGATTTCTCTTGCTTCCCAAGAGGAGCTGCCTGCTAAGTTCCGGAAGCTTCCTTGAGCCCTTCTGGGCCTCTGTGACCTGGTCCCTCCTGTCTCTCAGCTCCATCCGGAAAGTCCCACAGCTTCTCTATGCCCTGCTCGGCTTCTCTCAGCTCCCACTTGGAGCTAATGGAAACTCCCTGCAGCAGAGTTCTTTAGCGGCCACAGACTTGGATTTCATTAAAGCCTCACTTGTTAACTACCTCCACCTTGGCCTCAGTAATTCAGATGGGCTAAATTAGCATGCTCAATTTTCAATGGCCGCAACTTCTGACCCTGCAGTAATGATCTGAAAATCTTTCATAGATAAGCTTGCTCCCTCCTCCTCTATTTCATCTTCACTACAAGTGTCCAGGGTAGCTATTACATGGGAGACCCCCACCTCTAAGCAACAGCCCATCCTAATAGGGTCAGGAAATTGCTCTCTATCAGGCTGACAAAGGCTGATTCAGTTCCCTATAACGCCTTTATTCATCTCTCCCTCACCAGGGCTTAGCAAACCCCATGCCTGTTTTCTCTATTTTTGTGTGATAGTTCCTGTCCTGAAAACAACAATCATAAAAAAACAGGATTTATGATAAGATTTTTAAAAAGACAGTGCTTGTAGTTGGGCGGTGATGGTGCACACCTTTAGTCCTAGCACTTGGAGGCAGAAGCAGGTAGATCACTGTGAGTTCGATGCCAGCCTAGTCTACACTGCAAGGCACAGGACAGCCTCCAAAGTGACAGAGAAACCCTGATTTGAAAAACCAAAAAAAATTAAACTTTAAAAACCCAAAGTGTGTTTAATAAGGTATTAAAGCCACACCTCCATGCATTCATACAAGGATATACCTCACACTGTAACTAAATTTTGTAATATAAATGTCATCTAGGTGGTTTTCATTTTAAAAGGACATGAAAGGGTCATGGAGAGAAAAGATGACATGTGGGGCAGGACTGAAGTCAATAAGGAGAGCGCAGCAGAGGCTATTGGTGTCTCTGAAAGTCTGAGGATATGAATGCTTAAGAAAATGCTTAAGGTACAAGAAAGTGTTTTAAGGTAATGAAAGATGTGACAGATTTCTGCCGCCCCATATTATTGCTATTTTAAGATTTCAAAGGTTCAGGAAAGCTCTACTTACCGTTTCTAACAGACCACTCCCATGGTGGGGTCAGGAGCCTGCTCAGCAGCAGGTTGCCAAAAGGAGATTCCTGTACCTGTAACACCTAAATCCACTTCTCAAATACCAGTCCCCTACACTGGCTTTCTCTGTGATCAAACTAGAGATCGCTATCCAAGTTGGTCAGAGACTTATGGAGGCTGTCCTTGTTGGTCCTGTAGGAGACACAATGAATACCGAGGAATGCAATTTGGCCATTCTTGTATACTCTAATTAATGACTCATGGCACCCCAGATGAGAGAGGAGGGCCAGTCCTGTGGCACTTCTCACAGCTGCCCGTCAGGCACAACCAAAATGCAGAGGGTATACACCCATGCTCTCAAACTCTATGTACAGGCATGGTAGAGGCTGTGGTCCTTACATCCCTAGTATCACGCCTTTTAGAGCATATTGATCACACCTCCCTGTCATACCACCCCTTATTTCAGACTTCAACCCTGCATCTCAGCTACTGAGTACCTCTCTGCCTGACCACTTTGGAGAATATTGGTTGTGTGTCTCTGGGTCAAACTCACGACCATCGTTTGTGACATGACCCGTTGTCTGATTAGACTCTCTCACCTCGGCTCTCATTGATTGCTCTAAACCAAATAGGACATCACCCCTTGTTTCTCCCACAATTCTCTTTGGTATCACAGCCTGCTTTAAATCCTCAGGAGCACACCTTGTGGGCGCCTTTGATTCTGAAGACAGCAATAATACCATACCCTTAATACTTCCACCCAGCCTCCTATGTCCAAATCATTCTCAATGTCTCAATTCTCTGCGGCACTAAACTTATCAATGCCTACCTGCTGGGTGGTCTGGGACTTGTGTCCTAGTGTGCCTTTTCCCAAAACTAGAGGGTGGGATGTGGTGAAGAACCCTTGCCGATTCCCATTACAGGATTTATAGCAGCATGAAAGGATCCATTGCAGTCATACCCTTCCTAGCAGTCCTGGGTATAAAAGCTGGTGTTGCCACTGGAGAGCTTGGACTGGATACTTCCCTACTTATTTCCCATTGGTTTTCTTCTCAGTTCATCCAGGGTCTCCAATAGGTGGCTCAGACCGTCCTTATCCTCCAGGGCCAAACAGACTTATGGGGCCAACATAAGTGCTACAAAGTCAGTGAGGATTAGGTTTACTTAAAGCAGAAAGAGGAGGTCTTTGTTCCTCAGGGGTTATCTTGCTTCTATGTCAACCAGTCAGGGAGGGAAAAGACAAGATCCTACAACTTGATATGTGTAGACCCAATTTCTGTTCATCCTGGTCCCAAACCGTTTGCCCCAAATAAACCCAAAGAGACTTAAGTTAATTATTAACTGTTTGGTTGATGGCTTAGGCTTCTTACTGGCTAGCTCTGTCTTAATTATTAACTCATAACCAGTAATCTCTATGTATTTCTACATGGCCTTGTCTTACCAGAGAAAGACAGTTTTCCTATCTTCCCAATAGCCTCTTGGTGTCTCCCTGGTGGCTTCTTTCTCCACTCTCTCCCAGAATTCTCCTCCTCTGGGAGGCCCACCAATGTATACTTCCTGCCTCACTACTGGACAGAGTTTGATTCATCAACCAATAAGAGAAACATATATTCACTGCACGCAGAAAGACACTCCTCATCAGAGCTGGGGGTATGTATATCTCCATAGTAGTAGATCGATGTATATCATGCTAGAGGACTTGAAATTTAGCCTCAACACAGGAAAAAGTAAATTGAAAGAATGTATCTTAGTTGCTGTTCTATTGTTGTAAGAGACACCACGACCAAGGCAACTCTGATGAAAGAAAGCATTTTATTGGGGCTTGCTTACACTTTTAGAGGTTAGTCCATAATCACCATAGGGGAAGCCGGCAAAGTGCTGGAGCAGGAGCTGAGAGCTTTACATCCTGATCCTCAGGCAGCAGGCAGAGAGAGAAACTGGATCTGTCATGGGCTTTTGAAACTTCACTGCCCACCCTCAGTGACACATCCCCAGAAGGCCACACCTCCTAATCCTTCTCTAACAGTTCCAATATCTGAGGACCAAGCAATCAAACCTAGGAACCTATAGGGGCCATTTTCATTCAACCACCACAGCAGGATCAATCAGTACACCTGTGCCTATGCTTGAGTTGGCCAAGGAAGAAATTCTAGGAATTGTCCAGCACCTGCTCACACCTCTGGGGTCTCTACTACCCCTGCCCTGTTAACTTCTTAAAGAGGCAGTTTGGGAATTCAGTCAGAAGAACAGTGTGAGAGTGAAATTCTGGTAATCTCCCTCTAAAATACAGAGAGCTGTGAATTTTCAGCTCTTTCCTCAAAGCTATGGAAGCATTTGTAGTTCAGTCAATGCACCCCGGGTAGAAATACTTATCAAAGACTAGGGGTTCATCAAACCCAGGCAAGTTATAAATTTTGACTAACGTGTCTATGTCAAAGGGCATAGATTCTGAGGGTGGCTGGACCAGCCCCAGGCTGCTTTGGTAGATGTCCAAAAGCTCAGAATACTCCATGCACTTCCCTACAGAGGCACCAGACTCTTCAGGTTGCTTTGCTCCAAAATTCTTCCATGATTCTTGGTCACTGTTGTCTGAGCCATTGGTATTCAGTAGCTGGGCATAGTCAGCCTTGGGTGCAAAGACCTCATCATCTTTTAGGGATATCATCTGCTTAGATGGAGCTCCTCTCACGGTCTCGGCCTGGTTAATGGATGCATCCATCTCTTTTGATGCATCTTTCAATAATACACTCATATCTCTCAGTTCTTGGATCCATGATGCATCCATCTCTCTCAGTGCCTGGTTTGATGATGCATCCATCGCTCTCAGTGCCTGGTTTGATAATGTACACATATCTCTTGATGCCTCATTGCATAATGCACCCTTCTCTCTTGGTTCCTGGTTTGATTGTGCAACCATCTCGCTTGATGCTTTGTTGGATGATGAACCCATCTCTCTCAGTGCTTGGTTGGATGATACATCCATCTCTCTCGGTGCCTGGTTGCATAATGAACCCATCTCTCTTGATGCCTGGTTGAATAATGCCTCTATTTCTTGTTGTGGCTGGTTGGCTGATGGACCCATCTCTCTGGAATCCTGGTTGGATAATGAACCCATCTCTCTTGATGACTGGTTGGATGATTCATTCATCTCTCTCAATAACTGGTTCAATAATGCATCCAACTCTGTCAGTGCTTGGCTGGATGATACTCCCATCTCTCTCGGTACCTGGTTCGATAAAGCATCCATCTCTCTTGGTGCCGGGTTGGATGATGCATCCACCTCTCTCGGTGCCTGATTTGAGGATGAATCCATCTCTCTTGATGCCTGGTTGGATGATTCACCAATCTCTCTCAGTGTCTGGTTCAATAATGCTTCCATCTCTCTCAGGGCTTGTCTGCATAATGCATCCATCTCACTCACTGCCTGGTTGGAGGATGGACCCATCTCTCTATGTGCCTGGTTGGATGATGCTTTTCTCACTCTCTTGGCCTGATTGGATGATGTACCCATCTCTCTCGATGCCTTGTCAGATAATGCATAAATCTCTCTTGGGCCCTGGTTGGATGAGGCACCCATCCCTTTTGATGCCTGGTTGAAAAATGCATCAATTTTTCTTTGTGGCTGGTTGGATGATGAACCCATCTCTCTTGGTTCCTGGTTGAATACTGCATCCATGTCTCTTGGGACCTGGTTGGATGATGGACACATCTCACTTGGTGCCTGGTTGAATGATGGACCCATCACTCTTGGTCCCTGGTTGGATGATGCACCCATCTCTCTTGGTTCCTGGTTGAATACTGCATCCATGTCTCTTGGGACCTGGTTGGATGATGGACACATCTCACTTGGTGCCTGGTTGAATGATGGACCCATCACTCTTGGTCCCTGGTTGGATGATGCACCCATCTCTCTTGATGCCTGCTTGAATAATGCATCCATCTGTCTCGGTAGTTGGTTGGCGGATATATGCATCTGTCTTGAGGACTGGTTGGATAATGTCTTCATATTTCTTGGTACCTGGTTGGATGATGCTTTTCTCAGTCTCTTGGCCTGGTGGGATGATGCACCCATCTCTCTGTATGCCTGGTTGGATGATACTCTTTTCACTGCCTTGACCCGGCTGCATTCTGCCAGAGATGAGTTCCCATGATGGTTTTGCTGCTGTGTTTGAAGTTTGTCTCTTTGATTTCTAAACCACATCTGAAAATAAGAAACATTGGTTTCAAATCTTTTTAAAAAACTTTTCATCTTTTTTATAAATTTTATTTATGTTAGAAATAAACTTGTGTGTCTTCAATGGGGTATTTTTTTGTATTATTGCAACATGGTTTCTTTGCAGGTTTGGAGACTGTCCGAGAATTCTCTTTGAAGATCAGTCTGGACTCGAACTCACAGAGATCTGCCTGCCTCTGCATCCCAGGGACTTCAGCTAAAGGCTAACAATTTCTGGCCTGGTTTTTTCTTTTTTGTGGTTTTATGTTTGTTTGTTTTGGTTTTTCTTTTGTTTGGATATGAAACAATCTCATTTTATAGATCAATCCAAGTTCCCTCTCCCAACCATCCTCACATGCCCCCCACCGACACCCCTATCTCATCCCCTAAACAATTCCGCATTTACTATTTTAAAGATACTAAAGAGACAGGATTTAAAGAATATATATACTTTTCTGATATACATGGTATGTTGACCCAGGGTATTTCTGTACTGTCCTGGAACTCTGTAGACAGGGATGTCCTGGAATTCACAGATATCTACCTGTATCTTCCTCCTGGCTGATGGGATTAAAGATGTGTACCACCATATCTGGTTTTTCGTTGTTATTTTTCATTATGTTTCTTTCCACATGCAGTGCCCATGGAGACCAGAAGATGGCATGAGATCCCCTCAACCCAGAGTTACAGATGGCTGTGAGTCACCATAGGGGTGCTGGGAATTAAACCCATATTTGTTGCAGCAACAGCCAGTACTCTTAACCACTGAACCATGTGTCCAGCTCCAGAAATTCATCTCTTAATCATTTATTTTTTGAGACAGGATTAATAGATTCTATCCCAATGATAGAACTCAAGACTTTGTGCATTCAAGGCAATCACTCTTCCAACTGGCCCATTAGCATGACAGCAGGGTAATTAAGGGACAGGTACAGAGGAGAAATGGAGGATCCACAGGAATGGGGTGTGGGTTTGAGAAGCTAGTTACTAATCGCATCAGGTTTATCTAGATATGTTCTTTCTAGCCTCTCTTATACTTGGTCCTGGAAGGTTGTTGGTGTGAGACTCTCAGTGCCTGAAACAGGCAGCATTATCCAACCCCAGGTCAAAAGACACTAAGACAGTTCAGAATATCATGGATGATATTCTAGGCCATATGTGGTGGCACACACCTGTGAGCCCAGCACTTTGGAGGTGGAGCCATGAAGTTCAGGGTCATCCTTAGCTATATAAGTTTGAGACCAGCCTGGGCTAATTATATGTTTTATGAACACAACACAAGAGAATATAGAAAACATCCACCTTAAGAATGGTTTTTTTTTTTTTATCCCTGTGGGCTCGGGTCATAGATGCTTGTGTTGGCACTGCTGATCTTGTATTTATAATCTTCTAGGAGAGTCTCTGTGTACTACAATAAAATGTGTGCCCATGAAATAAAACCATCCAGTGTCCAGCATGCACACCTGGGCAATACCACTGTCAATGAACTGGAACTGTTAAAAAAGTTGAAAGACACCATGCAGTGGTAGTACATGCCTTTAATACCAGCATTCAGAAGGCAGAGACAGGCAGATCATCGTTAGTTCAAGATTAACTCTGGTCTACAGAGTGAATTCAAGACAGCCTCCAAAGTTACAGAGAAACTATCTCAAAAAAATAAGACATTGAAGGCACACCTTTAATCCCAACATTCAGGAGAGACAGAGGCAGGACGATCTCAGAGAGTTCAAGGACAGCCTGGTCTAAAAAGTGAGTTCCAGGGACAGCTAGGACTGTTACAAAGAGCAACCCTGTCTGGAAAAAAGAAAAATGATATTGAGGGTGAGGTCTGGGGGCCCTCACCTTTAATCCTAATACTCTGGAGGCTGAGGCAGAAGTAACTCTGTAACATGTGGGACAGCCTGATCTACATAACAAATTTTGTGAGCCTGTCTCAAGAATAAAGTAATACAATTTCTCCTTAAAAATCAGGCATGGGGGCTAGAGAGATGGCACACAGGTTAAGAGCACCGACTGCTCTTCCAGAGGTCCTGAGTTCTATTTCCAGCAACCACATGGTGGTTCACAACCATCCGTTATGAGATCTGATGCCCTCTTCTGGTGTGCAGATATACACGGAAGCAGAATGTTGTATACATAATAAATAAATAAATAAATAAATAAATAAATAAATAAAATCAGGCATGGGCCAGCATATGCCTATTATCCCAGCACTTTCAAAACTGGAAGATCCATCTGGAGATCAAGACTAGGGTTAGATTCAAGAGATGTTCTGTCATCAAACTGAAAGGGTCAGGTGGTGGTTGTGCACTGGAGAGGCAGTGGCAGGTGGGTCTCTTTGAGTTCAAGACCAGACTGCTCTACAGAGTGAGTTCCAGGACTCCCAGGCCTACACAGAGAAACCCAGTGTCAAAAAACAAAAACAAATACAAAAAACTGGAAAAGAAGGGGATGCAAGTAGAGAGATAGCTCAGTGGTTAGGAGGACCTGTACATCTTGAGGAGGACTCAGGTTCCACACCTAGCACCCACCACCTGAAACTCTGGCTCTATGAGATATGACAACCTGTTCTGGCCTCCTCGGGCACCAGGCATACACATGGTGCACATACAAACTAGCAGGCATACACATCCATAAAATAATCTTAAAACTTGAAATGACAACGTCAAAGCCCAGTAGATGCCTTTCTTAGCTGACTATGGTGAGTGACTCTTAAACACAAACCTTCACCACCGTGTCCTTAAGCTGGAGCCTTGAAGCTAGTTCTTGGCTTTCTTTCTTGGATGGGAACATGTTGCTGTTGAAGGCCTCTTGGAGGACCCCAATTTGTTCCGGGCTGAATATGGTGGAGTAAGGAAGCTCTTGAAATTTCTGACCTGTTGAAGAGAGAGGTAAGAACACTTGTTTTAAAATGTTTTGCTTGGTTGATTTTTGTTTCGTTGTTTGGTTTGTTGGGTTTATTTTTGAAAACATGTGTAGCTGGGGATGTGCTAGTACTTGCTCTGTAGACCAGGCTGGCTGGAATTCTCAGGGATCCACCTGCCTTTGTGTCTGGCTTGCCTCCCAAGTGTCGGTATTAAAGCTAACCATCACCACCACTAGGCACATTTTAAAAATTCTGAAAATGCAAGCTGGGCAGTGGTGGTGAAAGCTTTAATTGCAGCTTTAATTGCAGCACTCAGGAGGCAGAATAGCCTTATATTGAAAAATCATAATAAATAAATAAATAAACATATAAATGAAAATCCCTACTTGCATTATTTTATATATTCGTGTGTGTGTGTGCACACATACCACAGAACACATGCAGAGGTCAGAAGACAACATGCAGTTATGGGTTCTAGCCTTCTACAGTATGACTTCCAAAAAACCGAAATCATGGTCACATGGCTTGGTGGCAACACACTTACTCACACACTATCTAGCCCCTTTTATTTTATATACCCCAGTGTGGGCAGAGCTTGGGGTACATGTCAATAACTACAGGACTTGGGAGGCTGAAGCAGGCATCTCAAATGACCATTATGAGCAGCAACCAAATGGAATCATATACAGCATCTCTAGTCATCAGGAAAATACAAATAACAATTACAGTGATGGGTTGGAGAGATGGCTCAGTGGTTAGCTATACCTTCATGCTTGTACAAAGAACCAGAGTTGAGCTCCCGGCCCTGACTGTGTGACTCACACCAGCCGGTCCACACACCCCTTCATCTCATCCGGCACTAATATAGATCTCACACCCATCTTCCAAAAGAGTCCAGTTCGGTTCCCAGCACCCACGACCTCTGGCTCACATGGGATCCTTTGCCCTCTTCTGGCCTCCAGGGACACTCGAAATCACCCCAAACAGACACATACTTGTGATTCACTAAAATTTTTAACATAAGGAAGGTCGGGCCTGTGCATTGGAATCCTTGTTTAGCACTCGACACACCATGGGTTCAAACCTCAGAAGGCAAAGGAAATGAAAGGAGGCAGCACAGAAGCAGAGGTTGTAAAAAACCTGGAGAAACAGAAATCCATGATAGAATCTGACTGTGAACCCCAATTTGAACACCTCCTATTTGAAGCATCCAGGGATGTCCGCACCCCAATCTCCTCTCCCACCAGGGCTCCTGCCCTTAGCTCACCTGACATTGAGGCCTTGGAGCAGGTGACTCATCCCTAGACTGTGCGCACTGCGATGCAGAGCTTGGACATTTAAGCAAAACCATCTCCAATCCTCTACGGCAGGGTAAATCTGCAGACCGCGTTGTGACTTGTGTTGTTCCGAAGGACCGACTGCGCCACAGCGTGGGATAGTCTGGGTTTTTATTCTGTGGTGAGGTCTCATGTTAATTTTCTTAATTAGATCTGGGCGTGGCCACACGCCTCTAATCCCAACATCAGAGGGGCGGAGGCAAACGGAGCTCTGCTGAACCGGAGGTTACATGCAGAAACCCTTTCCAAAAAATGATTGATTAAATGCAGGACATGATTTAAAAATAATTTTTAAGAATATTTTCATTTTAAAAAACTTAACCGGGGGCAGGAATTCACTATGTACCCCTATGTGAACTGGAACTCTCCTCCTTGCCCAGCCTGACCACAAATTAATAGAAATCCTCCTGCCTCTGCCTCTAGAGCCCTGGGATTAAAGGTCTGTGCCAGAAGGCCTGTTGAGATGCATATTTTTAAAAATATGTGTGAGGCCCTTTTGGTGTTTTTTCCCCCATGTTTTCTCTTGTGCTTGATGATGCATGTTTTTGTTTCATTTTTGTTTGTTTGTTTATTTTTTTGTTTTCTTGACAGGGTTTCTCTCTGTAAGCCTGGCTGTCCTAGAACTGGATGGCTGCCTTAGAATACAGAAATATCTGAGGGCCAAAATTTAGCTGGTGCCCCTACCACCCTACCCATGGAGCTTAGTGCTGTAGCTAAGAAATCACACCCAGTGTTCCAAATCCAGGCTGTAAAAAGCCACAGTTAATATTACATTTAAGGTTTTGCTCTCTACCCTTCAGAGATCGGTATGGCTCTGGACACTCCAAGACAAAGTTCTGATACTTAGTTGGGAGAGGCAGGAGTGTCTCCACTGGAGTTTCTTTTTTGGCCTAACAGTTCCCTGAACCAATTATCCAAGAAGATGCAGGCTGGAAGTGCCTGGCTGATGTTTCTTTGTGTTCAATTATGGCCCTAGGCTCCAGTATGTCAGAGGATCTTTTTTTTTTTTTTTTGGTTTTTCCATATAGGGTTTCTTTGTGTAGCTTTGGAGCCTATCCTGGCACTAGCTCTGGAGACCAGGCTGGCCTGAATCTACAGTAAGTCCTGCTGTAACAATATACTGAGCTTTCAGTCCTCCTCTCCCAAACAAAGAGCCCTCTGTGGTGCTGTCCATGGTGCAGACAGAGCCCCTGCATTGTGGCCGGGCCTCTGCTTCCAAAGAATAGGCAAGGGCTGGAGCCATGGTCTACCATTACGAGATCCTGGGGGCTGGAGAGATGGCTGATAGGGGTCTGGAGAGTTGGCTCAGAGGTTAAGAGCACTGACTGCTTTTCCAGGAGTCCTGAGTTCAATTCCCAGCAACCACATGGAGGCTTACAACCATCGGTTATGAGATCTGTTGCCCTCTTCTGGTGTGCAGACATACATGGAAGAAGTATATTGTATACATAATAAATAAATGAAAATCTTTAAAAAGACAAAAAACACCAAACAAAAAAGATCCTGGAAACCAGCTAATCATTGGTGGCACACTCCTTGATTCTCAGCACTTGGAAGGCAAAGGCAGGCAGATTCCTGTGAGTTCCAGGCCAGCCGAGCTTACAGGCAAACACCAGGATTGGCAAGACTACACAAAGCAACCTTCTCTCAAAAAAAACAAGAGAGAGAGAGAGAGAGAGACATACACACACACACACACACACAGAGAGAGAGAGAGAGAGAGAGAGAGAGAGAGAGAGAGAGAGACTAGAGACATACTCTGGCAGAGTATGACCCACTTTCCTGTGGGTCCTTCCTGTCCATTTTATACAGCATAATGTCAAACAGTCCAGGCAAGAGCAGTTTCTTGCCCAAATGACTATTTCTACCATATTGAAAGCAAACTTTCCATAATGAGTCTCCTCAAAGTCCTTCATAATAAACCATTTTAAATACCATAATCTGTAGGTCTTTAATGCTGGTAACCATACTTATTAGTGAAGTCAAGCTCGAAGAAATCCCAGAACACTGAGAGGATTACACGCATCCAGTATCATGATGGATTGCCCAAAGTTTTTCTGCATGTCTCCAAAAGAAATATGAAAAAAACCCTTGCTATCCTCCAGATGCCCTTAGGATTACACCCTGCTGGCACTGGAACTTGATTATACAACAAACAGGTAAGACAGTTTCTCACTGTCTCCTTGACTTGTTGGCAAGTGATGGAAAAACCCTATTTTAAGCCTTTGCTATTTACATGGTGTTTCTTATGAAATTCTGAAGCTTGTAGCACATTTCCTATTAATAAATGATCAATCTCATTATTGTCTTGTGCTAGTGGGCCTTGAACATCAGTATGGGTTCTGATGTGTGTTATATATATGAGATTGGTCCTGTTCATGATTGTATGGGTGTTTTTGGTGTTGTTGTTTTTCTTTTTTGTTGTTTGGTTTTTTTTAGACAGGGTTTATCTGTGTAGCTTTGGAGCCTATCCTCGCACTCACTCTGGATACCAGGCTGGCCTCAGACACCTACGCTAAAAACAGAACTGAGGGATAGAAAGAGAGGTGGGGAAGGAAGATAGGGAAGAGGTGGAAAAAAAGTGGCAGGTGACTTGGAGACCATGGTAGGGGAATAAATATGATGCAATCTCTATAAAAATATGAGAATCATTATTTTGTTAATACACACTAATCAATAATACAATTGTTTTATTTGTAGAGCAGTAGATAAAAATGTATTTTTAAAATAAAGGTAGTTTTAAAATATTTTTTGGGGCGGTTCGATGGCTCTGTGGTTAAGAGCACTTGATGCTCTTTCAGAGGATCCAGTTCTGTTCGCAGCACTCGCACCAGCGGGTCCACCCGGGCCTTAAACTCTAAGGTCACCGGCACAGATGTCACTCCCCTCTCGCAAAGGAGTCCAGTTCTGTTCCCAGCACCCACGACCTCTGGATCATAAGGGATCCCTCGCCCTCTTCTGGCCTCCAGGGACACTCGAAGTCACCCCTCACAGACACATACTTTGATTCAAAAATGTTTAACAGAAGGCAGGTCGGGCCTGTGCAGTGGAACCCGTGCTTACCACTCGCCACACCGTGGGTTCTAACCTCAGAAGGCAAAGGAAATAAAAGGAGGCAACATGGAAGCAGAGGTTGTAAAAGACCTGGAGAAACAGTAGCCCATGTTGGGATCTAGTTGTGAACCCCAATTTGAACACCTCCTATTTGAAGCATCTAGGGACGTCCGCACCCCAATCTCCTCTCCCACCAGGGCTCCTGCCCTTAGCTCACCTGACATCGAAGGCCTTGGAGCAGGAGACTCATCCCTAGACTGTGCGCACTGTGATGCAGAGCTTGGATATTTAAGCAAAACCATCTCCAACCTCTACGGCAGGGTAAATCTGCAGACCGCGTTGTGACTTGTGTTGTTCCGAAGGACCGACTGCGCCACAGCGTGGGATAGTCTGGGTTTTTATTCTGTGGTGAGGTATCATGTTAATTTTCTTAATTAGATCTGGGCGTGGCCACACGCCTCTATTCCCAACATCAGAGGGGCGGAGGCAAACAGAGCTCTGCTGAACCGGAGGTTACATGCAGAAACCCTTTCCAAAAAATGATTGATTAAATGCAGGACATGATTTAAAAATAATTTTTAAGAATATTTTCATTTTAAAAAACTTAACCGGGGACAGGAATTCACTATGTACCCCTATGTTAACTGGAACTCTCCTCCTTGCCCAGCCTGACCACAAATTAATAGAAATCCTCCTGCCTCTGCCTCTAGAGCCCTGGGATTAAAGGTCTGTGCCAGAAGGCCTGTTGAGATGCATATTTTTAAAAATATGTGTGAGGCCCTTTTGGTGTTTTTTCCCCCATGGTTTCTTGTGTGCTTGATGATGCATGTTTTTGTTTCATTTTTGTTTGTTTGTTTATTTTTTTGTTTTGTTGACAGGCTTTCTCTCTGTAAGCCTGGCTGTCCTAGAACTGGATGGCTGCCTTAGAATACAGAAATATCTGAGGGCCAAAATTTAGCTGGTGCCCTTACCACCCCACCCATGCAGCTTAGTGCTGTAGCTAAGAAACCACACCCAGTGTTCCAAATCCTGGCTGTAAAAAGCCACAGTTAATATTACATTTAAGCTTTTGCTCTCTACCCTTCAGAGATCGGTATGGCTCTGGACACTCCAAGACAAAGTTCTGATACTTAGTTGGGAGAGGCAGGAGTGTCTCCACTGGAGTTTCTTTTTTGGCCTAACAGTTCCCTGAACCAATTATCTAGGAAGATGCAGGCTGGCGGTGCCTGGCTGATGTTTCTTTGTGTTCAATTTTGGCCCTAGGCTCTCGTATGTCAGAGGATCTTGTTTTTTTTTTTTTTTTTTTTTTTGGTTTTTCGAGACAGGGTTTCTTTGTGTAGCTTTGGAGCCTATCCTGGCACTAGCTCTGGAGACCAGGCTGGCCTGAATCTACAGTAAGTCCTGCTGTAACAATATACTGAGCTTTCAGTCCTCCTCTCCCAAAAAGGGAGCCCTCTCTGGCGCTGTCCATGGTGTGGACAGAGCCCCTACATTTGGCCGGGCCTCTGCTTCCAAAGAATAGGCAAGGGCTGGAGCCATGGTCTACCATTAAAAAATCCTGGGGGTTGGAGAGATGGCTGATAGGGGGCTGGAGAGTTGGTTCAGAGGTTAAGAGCACTGACTGCTCTTCCAGGAGTCCTGAGTTCAATTCCCAGCAACCACATGGTGGCTTACAACCATTGGTTATGATATCAGTTGCCCTCTTCTGGTATGCAGACATACATGGAAGAAGTATATTGTATACATAATAAATAAGTTAAAATCTTTAAAAAAACAAAAAAAACACCAAACAAAAAAGATCCTGGAAACCAGCTAATCATTGGTGTCATACTCCTTGATTCTCAGCACTTGGAAAGCAAAGGCAGGCAGATTCCTGTGAGTTCCAGGCCAGACGAGCTTACAGGCAAACACCAGGATTGGCAAGACTACACAAAGAAACCTTCTCTCAATAAAACAAGAGAGAGACAGAGACAGAGACAGAGAGACAGACAGGCCGACAGACAGAGAGAGAGAGAGACAGAGAGAGAGATAGAGAGAGAGAGAGAGAGAGAGAGAGAGAGAGAGACTAGAGACATACTCTGGCAGAGTATGACCCACTTTCCTGTGGGTCCTTCTTGTCCATTTTATGCAGCATAATGTCAAACAGTCCAGGCAGGAGCAGTTTCTTGCCCAAATGGTTATTTCTACCATATTGAAAGCAAACACTCCATAATGAGTCTCCTCAAATTCCTTCATAATAAACCATTTTAAATGCCATATTCTGTAGGTCTTTAATGCTGGCAAACATTTTTATTAGTGCAGCCAAACTCGAAGAAATCCCAGAACACTGAGAGGATTACAAGCATCCAATATCATGATGGATTGCCCAAAGATTTTTTGCATGTCTCCAAAAGAAATATGAAAAAAAAACTCTTGCTATCCTCCAAATGCCCTTAGGATTACACCCTGCTGGCAATGGACCCTGATTATACAACAAACAGGTAAGACAGTTTCTCACTGTCTCCTTGACTTGTTGGCAAGTGATGGAAAAACCCTATTTTAAGATTTGCTATTTACATGGTGTTTCTTATGAAATTCTGAAGCTTGTAGCACATTTCCTATTAATAAATGATCAATCTCAATATTGTCTTGTGCTAGTGGGCCTTGCACACCAGTATGGGATCTGATGTGTGTTATATATATGAGATTGGTCCTTTTCATGATTGGAGAAACAGTAGCCCATGATGGGATCTAGTTGTGAACTAGATCCAATTTGAACACCTCCTATTTTAAGACCTCCTATTTGAAGCAGCCAGGGACGTCCGCACCCCAATCTCTTCTCCCACCGGGGCTCCTTCCCTTAGCTCACCTGACATCGAAGCCCTTGGAGCAGAGGACTCTTCTCTAGACTGCGCGCACTGCGATGCAGAGCTTGGACATTTAAGCAAAACCATCTCCAATCCTCTACGGGAGGGTAAATCTGCTACCGCGTTGTGACTTGTGTTGTTCGGAAGGACCGACTGCGCCACAGCGTGGGATAGTCTGTGTTTTTATTCTGTGGTGAGGTCTCATGTTAATTTTCTTAATTAGATCTGGGCGTGGCTACAGCCTCTAATCCCAACATCGGAGGGGCGGAGGCAAATGGAGCTCTGCTGACCCGGAGGTTACATGCAGAATCCCTTTCCAAAAAATGATTGATTAAATGCAGAACATGATTTAAAAATAATTTTTAAAAATATTTTCATTTTAGAAAACTTAACCGGGGACAGGAATTCACTATGTACCCCTATGTGAACTGGAACTCTCCTCCTTGCCCAGCCTGACCTCAAATTAATAGAAATCCTCCTGCCTCTGCCTCTAGAGCCCTGGGATTAAAGGTGTGTGCCAGAAGGCCTGTTGAGATGCATACTTTTAAAAGTATGTGTGAGGCCCTTTTGTTGTTTTTTCCCCCATGGTTTCTCCTGTGCTTGATGATGCATGTTTTTGTTTCATTTTTGTTTGTTTGTTTATTTTTTTGTTTTCTTGACAGGGTTTCTCTGTGCAAGCCTGGCTGTCCCAGAACTGGATGGCTGCCTTAGAATACAGAAATATCTGAGGGCCAAAATTTAGCTGGTGCCCTTACCACCCCACCCATGCAGCTTAGTGCTGTAGCTAAGAAACCACACCCAGTGTTCCAAATCCAGGCTGTAAAAAGCCACAGTTAATATTACATTTAAGGTTTTGCTCTTCTACCCTTCAGGGATCGGTATGGCTCTGGACACTCCAAGACAAAGTTCTGATACTTAGTTGGGAGAGGCAGGAGTGTCTCCACTGGAGTTTCTTTTTTGGCCTAACAGTTCCCTGAACAAATTATCCAAGAAGATGCAGGCTGGCAGTGCCTGGCTGATGTTTCTTTGTTTCAATTTTGGCCCTAGGCTCCAGTATGTCAGAGGATCTTGTTTTTTTTTTTTTTTTTTTTTTGGTTTTTCGAGACAGGGCTTCTTTGTGTAGCTTTGGAGCCTATCCTGGCACTAGCTCTGGAGACCAGGCTGGCCTGAATCTACAGTAAGTCCTGCTGTAACAATATACTGAGCTTTCAGTCCTCCTCTCCCAAACAGGGAGCCCTCTCTGGCGCTGTCCATGGTGTGGACAGGGCCCCTACATTGTGGCCGGGCCTCTGCTTCCAAAGAATAGGCAAGGGCTGGAGCCATGGTCTACCATTAAAAAATCCTGGGGACTGGAGAGATGGCTGATACGGGGCTGGAGAGTTGGTTCAGAGGTTAAGAGCACTGACTGCTCTTCCAGGAGTCCTGAGTTCAATTCCCAGCAACCACATGGTGGCTTACAACCATTGGTTATGATATCAGTTGCCCTCTTCTGGTGTGCAGACATACATGGCAGAAGAATGTTGTATACATAATAAATAAGTTAAAATCTTTAAAAAAACAAAAAAAACACCAAACAAAAAAGATCCTGGAAACCAGCTAATCATTGGTGGCACACTCCTTGATTCTCAGCACTTGGAAGGCAAAGGCAGGCAGATTCCTGTGAGTTCCAGGCCAGACGAGCTTACAGGCAAACACCAGGATTGGCAAGACTACACAAAGAAACCTTCTCTCAATAAAACAAGAGAGAGACAGAGACTGAGACAGAGAGACAGACAGACAGACAGACAGAAGACAGAGAGAGAGAGAGACAAAGAGAGACAGAGAGAGATAGAGACTAGAGACATACTCTAGCAGAGTTGACCCACATTCCTGTGGGTCCTTCCTGTCCATTTTATACAGCATAATGTCAAACAGTCCAGGCAAGAGCAGTTTCTTGCCCAAATGGCTATTTCTACCATATTGAAAGCAAACTCTCCATAATGAGTCTCCTCAAAGTCCTTCATAATAAACCATTTTAAATGCCATATTCTGCAGGTCTTTAATGCTGGCAAACATATTTATTAGAGAAGCCAAACTCGATGATATCCCAGAACACTGAGAGGATTACAAGCATCCAGTATCATGATGGATTGCTCAAAGTTTTTCTGCATGTCTCCAAAAGAAATATGAAAAAACCCTTGCTATCCTCCAGATGCCCTTAGGATTACACCCTGCTTGCAATGGAACTTGATTATACAACAAACAGGTAAGACAGTTTCTCACTGTCTCCTTGACTTGTTGGCAAGTGATGGAAAAACCCTATTTTAAGCCTTTGCTATTTACATGGTGTTTCTTATGAAATTCTGAAGCTTCCAGCACATTTCTTATTTACAAATGATCAATCTCATTATTGTCTTGTGCTAGTGGGCCTTGAACATCAGTATGGGTTCTGATGTGTGTTATATATATGAGATTGGTCCTGTTCATGATTGTATGGGGTTTTTTTGGTGTTGTTGTTTTTCTTTTTTGTTGTTTGGTTTTTTAAGACAGGGTTTCTCTGTGTAGCTTTGGAGACTATCCTCACACTCACTCTGGAGACCAGGCTGGACTCAGACACCCATGCTAAACACAAAACTGAGGGACAAAAAGAGAGGTGGGGAAGCAAGATAGGGAAGAGGTGGAAAAAAAGTGGCAGGTTACTTGGAGACCATGGTAGGGGAATAAATATGATCCAATCTCTATAAAAATATGAGAATCATTATTTTGTTAATACACACTAATCAATAATACAATTGTTTAATTTGTAGAGCAGTAGATAAAAATGTATTTTTTGAATAAATGTATTTTTAAAATATTTTTTGGGGCGGTTCGATGGCTCTGTGGTTAAGAGCACTTGATGCTGTTTCAGAGGATCCAGTTCTGTTCGCAGCACTCCCACCAGCGGGTCCACACCGTCCTTAAACTCTAAGGTCACCGGCACAGATGTCACTCCCCTCTTGCAAAGGAGTCCAGTTCTGTTCCCAGCACCCACGACCTCTGGCTCATAAGGGATCCCTCGCCCTCTTCTGGCCTCCAGGGATACTCGAAGTCACCCCTCACAGATACATACTTCGATTCAAAAATGTTTAACAGAAGGCAGGTCGGGCCTGTGCAGTGGAACCCGTGCTTAACACTCGCCACACCGTGGTTCTAACCTCAGAAGGCAAAGGAAATAAAAGGAGGCAACATGGAAGCAGAGGTTGTAAAAGACCTGGAGAAACACTAACCCATGATGGGATCTAGTTGTGAACTCCAATTTGAACACCTCCTATTTGAAGCATCCAGGGACGTCCACACCCCAATCTCCTCTCCAACCAGGGCTCCTGCCCTTAGCTCACCTGACATCGAAGGCCTTGGAGCAGGAGACTCATCCCTAGACTGTGCGCACTACGATGCAGAGCTTGGACATTTAAACAAAACCATCTCAAATCCTCTACGGCAGGGTAAATCTGCAGACCAAGTTGTGACTGTGTTGTTCAGAAGGACCGACTGCGCAACAGCGTGGCATTGTCTGGGTTTTTATTCTGTGGTGAGGTCTCATGTTAATTTTCTTAATTAGATCTGGGCGTGTCTACACGCCTCTAATCCCAACATCCGAGGGGCGGAGGCAAATGGAGCTCTGCTGAAGCGGAGGTTACATGCAGAAACCCTTTCCAAAAAATGATTGATTAAATGCAGGAAATGATTTAAAAATAATTTTTAAAAATATTTTCATTTTAAAAAACTTAACTGGGGACAGGAATTCACTATGTACCCATATGTGAACTGGAACTCTCCTCCTTACCCAGCCTGACCTCAAATTAATAGAAATCCTCCTGACTCTGTCTCTAGAGCCCTGGGATTAAAGTTGTGTGCCAGAAGGCCTGTTGTGATGCATATTTTTAAAAATATGTGTGAGGCCCGTTTGTTGTTTTTTTTCCCCATGGTTTCTCGGGTGCTTAATGATGCATGTTTTTGTTTCATTTTTGTTTGTTTGTTTATTTTTTTGTTTTTTTGACAGGGTTTCTCTGTGTAGGCCTGGTTGTCGTGGAATTGGATGGCTGGCCTCGAATACAGAAATACCTCAGATCCTAAATTTAGCTGGTGCCCCTAACACCCTACCCCTGGAGCTTAGTGCTGTAGCTAAGAAACCACACACAGTGTTCCAAATCTAGGCTGTGAATAGTCACAGTTACTATAACATTTAAAGGTTTCTCTCTCTATCCTTTAGGGATCGGTACTGCTCAGGACACTCCAAGACCAAGTTCTCAGCACAAAGGAGAGGTCTTTGCCCCACAAGGCAGGGAATAATAGACAAAGACAGGAGACACGATGAGAGAGAAGGGGACGGGAACAAGGGAAAGGAGAAGGGATATTAGTTCCCCAGTGGAGGACACAGAACTGTCTCTGGGTAGAGAGGACACAGATGTGGCAAATAGACAAATGGCCCTTTATAAAGGGAAAGGGGAAACCTCGGATTAGGATGAGGTGTTTAATTTTAATTGGGCGTGTTAATTAGGCCAACTAAAGTGGGTTCACAACCATTGGTGACTACAGCTCCAGAGGACCCAATGACTGTTGTGATCCTCATGGGCTCCTACTCGTGTGTGGGCAAAATACATACATTCATGCACAAGTGCACACCCTCCAATAACACAGTATTCTATATTACATCTATTATTTATTATTTGTTCTCTCTCTCCCACCCTCTCTCTCTCTCTCTCTCTCTCTCTCTCTCTCTCTCTCTCTCTCTCTCTCTCTCACACACACACACACACACACACACACACCCCACACACACATACACCCAAGTAATGATCTCCTAGAGTTACAGATAAGAGTATTCTGCCTGGATAACATATATACTCTAAACTGTTGAGGCATCCTTCTAGTGTGAAAAAAATTAATATTTTTAGCTGGGTGAATGTGGTGTGTGCTTTTAATACAGTACTTAGAAGGGACAGAAAGGAGATACCCTGTGAGTTCGAGGACAGCCTGCTCTACAGAGGGAGTTCCAGGACAACCAGGGATACACAGAGAAGAAAACAATAGTAATAATATTTTTAAAGTGAAATCTAGGAGTGTGTATACCACTATGAGAGGAATGGGGGCACTCAGAAAAGTGCCTTCAGAGATGTCCCCTCAAGGAAACAACTGGCTGGTTTATGTTTTGGGGAGCCTGGTGGGAGGTTTTTCACCATGCAGTTTAGGTCAACTTAATTAAAAGCATAGAGGAGGAATGGGCCTTGGGGGCACACACCTTTAATACCAGCAATCATAAGCCAGAGGAAGACAGATCTCTGTGAGTTCAAGGCCAGCCTGATTTACAGAGCAAGTTCCAGGGGTAGGCTTCAAAGCTACACAGAGAAACCCTGTCTAGAAAAACAAAAATTGGAAAAAAGGAACTAGGTGTTGTGCTGGAGTGAAAGGATCCCCAAAGAGGCCAAGGAGAGAGACCACTGCTGTAAATGGAGCAGGTTTATTGATTGTTCTATCCTACCTAGGGAGGGACACTGTCTAGCAATCTGACACAGCAGCCTCCAAAGGGAGAGAAGTTCCCTGTCTGCTACTTGGTTTTAAAGACAAAAGTTCCAGGATTACATGGGTAAATATGGGTTGGTTTCTGATTGGTTGATATTTGGAAACAATGAGGAAATGTCTCAAAGTCATATTTTGGCAGGAAATACCTGTGTACCAGATATTCTCATTGGTCAATGCTGAGAGGGAACATCCTGTGGTTTCTATGGCTTTGTCTTGTTACTTGCAGGTGGCATCTTGAACATAGACAACAATAATTTTTACAAGTGTATCCTGGAGGATTTAGGGGACGTTATCGTCTCCCCTGTGGTTTAGTTTTGGCCTAAGTTTGTGGGCTGACTGGTGTCTGACGTTTCTTTGTGTTTAGTTTTGGCCCTAGGCTCTAGGAGGTCAGAGGATCTGGAGTTTCCTTGTGTTACAGGCCTACATGTGTTTTCTGTAGCCTATCATGGCTGCTAAAGTGAGGGTCTGGTTCCTTCATTCCTAGAAGTGAAGCCTTTGAGTTTAGTTGATCCATTTCACTAGGTACCACAAATGAAGAACTGTTAGCCACTGAAAGGTGACTTTTTGAGGATGTGGGTTCAAGAAGGCTTTCTCTGTTACTTGAAACTCACTATGTTAATCACGAACTCAAACCCAGACCTGTTAACCTCTGCCTCCCAAGGACTGGGATTGAAGTCATATACCAACAGGGAGAGAGTGGCAAAGGGTGTGCCTGATCTCTTCAGGCTGTGATGTCTGGCTCCTTCTTGTTATGATCTATTAACTACAAGGTCTTGGTCATGAGCCCAAACATTATTCCAACAAAATTCAAGCCAGGGAGCCAAGGAATCTATTGGGTTCGATTACAGAGCAAGGTGAAGGGTTTCTTACAAGAGCCTATGGATCCCAAACTTGAAGCAAGCGGAAGTCTCACAAAGCAGGATGATGGCTCTCCCTTACTGTCTCCCCACTGTCTCCTGTCCTACCAAATCCCAAAATCCCTGTGGATCAAGTTCACTTCCATTAACTTTACACTGTATACTCCAGGCCTGCTGAGATCTAGAGGACCCACAATTAGGGCAGTGTGGCAGACATTCTGTCTGGGATGATCAGGTGCCATCTCAGTGACTCTCTGTAACACCTTCTCTCAAGAAGACAACAGGTCCACTCCAATGGGTTCTAGCTGTGATGGTTTGCAAGCTGCCATGGCTGATGTGTCAAAGATGCTTAGAAGACAGACTTCTGTAGCTCATGTGGATATCCAGTGAAAGAACCATATGTTATTGGACTATACCTTCACCTACTGAAGGTCTTGGTACTGTATCAAAGTCAGTTGACAAGGAGCTGGAGAGATGACAAGGAGCTGGAGAGATGACTCAGTGAGTATGATCACTGTAACTCTTGCTCCGGGAGGTCTAATATCTTCTTCATGGGCATTCAAAAACACAATCACGTACCTACACACACACACACACACACACACACACACACACACACACACACCCCACACACATACCTATGATACATATATGGGAAATAAAAGAAGCTTTATAAAAGGGAGCAGTGAGATGAGTCAGTGGGTGAAGTCCTTTGCTGCCAAGCTTGACCCGGATGCTGGCCCACCCTTTGAAACACAGATCTAGTCCTTATATGCATCTTCCTTTTGACTGTTTTCTTCTGGTGATGTCTAAAAGTTGTATCTCAGAAAACATGGTCTGGAAAACTGGAGGGAGTGATGCACGCTTTTAATCCCAGCACTGGAGATGCAGAGGCAGTCATATCTCTGAGTTTGAGGACAGTTTGTTAACATAGTGTGTTCCAAGAAAACTAGGGTATGGAGAGAATCCCTGTCACAGAATGAGCAAAGAAGTCTGAGCTACTGATTCCATCATCCAGTGTTCCTGAGTTTGTGTGAGCAGGCACACACAGGAAGGTCAGAGGACAACCTGCAGTAAGTCCTGCTCTGTAACAATATACTGAGTTTCCAGTCCTCCTCTCCCAAATAGGGAGCCCTCTGAGGTGCTGTCCATGGTGCTCACTGGCATTACTGCTGGCCTCTGCTTCCAAGGAATAGGAAACGGTTGGAAGCATGGTTCTATCTTTAAGAGATGCTAGAAATTAGCTAATCAGTGGTGGCACACGCCTTGAATCCCAGGACTTGGGATGCAAATGCAGGCAGATCCCTGTGTGTTCCTGGCCAGCCTAGCATACAGGCAAACTCAAGTACAGCCAAGGCTACACAGAGAAAGCTTTTCTTGAAAATAAAAATAAGAGACAGAGAGAGAGGGAGGGAAGAGATATTAGAGACATGCTTTGTCGGAGAGCCCAGTTTCAGTACCCAACATACATGTCAGGTGCCTCACAACCAGATGCACTGCAATTTTCTGGCCTCTGAGGGCACCTACACACATATGGTACCCATAAACTCATGCAAGCATACACATGCATATAGATGTTAGGTAGGTAGATACATAGATAGATGGTTGGATGGATGGATAGATACATAGGCAATATTTAAAAGGGTGTCCATTTATATAGGTCATCTACATCTACGAGGTCTTCAACTAAGGGTGATCTCCCCATTCCATATAGATAGATCCTCTATCTTACAGAGATCTCCCCACTCTGTAGTGATCTCCCCCACTCTATAGAGATCCCCCACCGCACAGAGGTCTCCATGGTTTTGTTTTTCCAGTGGTGAGAATAGAATTCATGCTTCATACATGCTAAGCATGAACTCTACCACTGAGTCATACACCATCCCCTACATGAAGGAGATCCCTGCACACTGGGGCTTCTTCTCTGACCCTAATTGGGCACAAATCACACTCCAACACCAGTCTTCATAGAGATCCTTTATTAAGTGTGGAAGAAAAGTTAAAGTGGCTGCTTTCTAACTCAGGCAGAGAACAGCAGCAAATGGTCTTACAAGGTGTGACATTTAAGAGAAAGAGCAGAGGTCCGCATTAGAATGGTCCAGGAAGAAGTGGTAAAGAAGGCAGGGGACAAAGGAGAAGGGGAAGGGGATAAGGAAAGAGAAGCAGAGGTATTTATCTCAGAGGGACAAAGGACTGACTCTGAATAGAGAGGACACAAATGAGCCACGCAGGAAAATCACAGTTTCTAAAGGCACAAATGGAAACCCTGTGTTAGGATGAGGTATTTTTTTCTGTTTGGTTTTTCAAGAGAGATTTTCTTTGTGTAGCTTTGGAGCCTGTCCTGGAACTCCTTCTGTAAACCAGGCTGAGCTCAAACTCACAGAGATATCTGCCTCTGCCTCCCAAGTGTTGGGATTAAAGGCATGTACCAACCTCACCTGGCCAGGTGTTTAATTTTAATTGGGCATGTTAATTAAGTGAGCAAAGGGGACTTTTGAGAGCTGAACCTTGGTAATCAGTCTCAGGAGGAGAAAATGGCCAAATAAGGGACTAGACCTTGGTGGCTAGATTTAGGAATGCAATATAATGGTTTTCTGTAAGTCAGAGAAAATGGGGAGAAGATGCCAGAGCCACGTCGTTGAGTTGGCTAGGGCCTCTTCATTCCCATCTTTTTGTTTTATTACTGGGTGGGTGGGTATCAGGTAAACCACTGTGATCTTCTCTGTCTGCTTCCTGTTGATGTTGGAGTATAGTTGTTAGGGGTCCCAAAGGAACTGGCTATTGGTCAAGGTCTGAAATATCAGGTTGTGTCAGTCATTATCCAGGTTCTGCAGGACCATCTGAGACCAGGGAAATTAATTCTGTGACCAGACAGAAATGGTGGACAATGCAGTTGTCTGGAGTTGATTTGCAATCTGTTTGGACCAGTAGACTAGAGACAGAAGTGAAGCTTAGGACTTTAGAGGAGAAAAAGAACCTTGTGTGTACATTTGAAACACATTTGTTCACTGTTAAATAGTTGGGACAATGAGTCACAACCCAGGAACTGTGGAAAAATCCTACCCTTTGGAATAGGTAGTAGGCAGGAAAACTTACACTGTTCGCTGTCACGAGTGCTTATCTGGAGTATTCTCTCAATTCTGAAGAGTTCTTGGTGGACCCAGGATAATTTAGATGAAAATAACAGGCATCTGAATGCAGGGTCTGGCTGTGTTGAAGACAATAGAGTTTGAGAGGTTTTCGTTACAGCAGAATAGCCTTTCCTTGGGTGTTCACTTAGGTTCTGAAATTGAAATATTTCACAAACACAGGTAATTGGAGTGGCTTTTGGCAAATGATGAGAGGGATGGTCTAGAGCTGATTTTTGAGGTTGGGTATAGAGGTTGAGAGAATCCATCTTTGGCTCCCAAAGTGAAGCTCAGATGGCAGGGTCAGGTGGTCCTTAGTGGGGGTCAGGACTTGGTGTCTGAATCCTCACCAGCTAGAGGAACTGTAGCAGGGAGGGCATTGATGGGAAGCATAAGAAAGCTCTGGGAAATATTGAAGGCACCAGAGGGCAAGAGAGGTTTGGAGACTTTTTCTGAAAGGCAGAAGAGGGACAAAGGAATGTCATGAAAGCTGTTGTCCATGAGGTGGGGGGGGATTCAAAACTCATGTCAATTGTGGAAAGCACATCCTTTCCTAGGATGGAAATAAGGGAGAAGGGAGGAGTCTGGTCTGGAAAGTGGTTATTTATTCTGACTATGGGTGAAGGGGTGGGACACCAAATGTAGCTTAGAGAGAAGAAAGAGATCTTTAATGTCTTTTTTCAAAGGTTTATTTGTTTTATGTGTATGGATACTCTATCTGTATATGTGCCTTTATGCAGAAGAGAGCATAAGATCCTACTATAGATGGTTGTGAGCCACTGTATGGTTGCTGGGAATTGAACTCAGAACCTTGGAAGAACATTCAGAGTTCTTAACCACTGAACAGGGAAGCAGATAATTTGAAACTGTCTCACCTGTATTGATAGATTGCAGAATGTCTGGCAGCATCTTCCATGAATCAGGAACCCAGAAGAACTGCCCCATCTTGTTTTTTCAAGTTCAGCAGTCACTTTCTTGTCTCCAAAGGTTTTTGTACAAAGTGCTGGTACAAGGTAGGATGATTTAACTTTCCCTGTGGCAACATCTTCCACTGAACTCTCTTAACTGGCTGTGAATTATTATAAGTGGATACTGTCAGTGCAAATTTTCCCTATCCTTTTATTTAACGTTATAATGAATAAACACTCTTTTAAAACAATGAGTATGATTGGCCATTGAAGGGGGAGGTCTTTCTGTGTATATGTTTGTCTTATTGGTTGATAAATAGTACTCCTGGCCAAAGAAGAAGTAAGTTAGGTGGGACTAGGAGTCAAGGAGTATTCTGGGATATGTAGTAAAAAGAAGTCTTGTGATACAGGCAGGAATTGACATGGCAGGCAGACTCCTATATAAGCAGGGACAAACAGGAAGTCACTCTCTTCCTCTTCCTAATGCCATCTTGCTCTTGGTCTTCCTCCTCTTCTCTGTGGAACCGTCATGTGATCCCAGGAAGAAAGGACACCTTCTGCCAGCATCCTCTTTAAGATAACTCTTATGATTATGGTTGATATTTAAAACTGAGCTAGCAGATGAGAAATCCTAGACTTTGGCCAGCAGCATTGAAACTAAAATAAGTCTCTCTGTAATATTTGGAGCCTTAACATGGCATTGGGCAGACTTGGGCAGCCTCATTGAGATGCCCATGAGGCAGCAGGGCTTGGGCAGCTTTGGAGCAAAGACTTATCATTACAGTCTATCCTTTAGGAATCAAGGGAGGCAAATTCAGTCAAGGGTATAGAGAACCAATGGCTACATTAGTTTATTGATGGCTCTCATTCTGTCAGCATCCTCCATTACCAAACATTTTTCGATAACAAATACAGGAGGATTCTAAGGGCTGGTAGATTTTTTTATATGCCCAGCATGTAGCTGTTCCTAACCCTAACTTTTCTAAGTCCTCTAGCTTCTCAGAGTTCATAGGCCATTGTCCTACCCAGACAGGTTCACCTGAAAGCCATTTTAAGGGTAGAGTTTTTGGTTCCTCTTCAGGTTTACCCTTTGTAATTTGTTTATGTATAACCTTGTTGGTTGGTATCTGTTTATCAAAGTGCCTTACTATATTTTGTCTACCATCTAGATGTTGTATATGATTTGCATCTGATTCTTGAGGAATGTTAATCTGGGTATTCCATTGCTTTAAAACGTTATGACCCCAGAGATATATTGTGATATCTGGTATATATGGCTTTACCTTCCTCTCTGTCGTTCCAGTCCAATGCAGACAACCCACCTAACACTCTGGCATACTCTAGATAGAGTTCCCATGCCTAAAAATTGAGCATTCACCTCTTTTAGGGGCCATCTCTGAGGCCAGGACTTTTGGGTTATAATAGTCACTTCTGCCCCAGTGTCCACGAAACCGGTAATAACTTTATTGTTAATTCTTACTTTCATCTGAGGTCTCTGACCCTTTTCAGAAATTTGCCAAATGTGTGGTTTTTGTCTTCTCCAGTCATGTTTGATTCCTCCTAACTAACCAAACTATCATCTAGAGTGGTACTATTCTCTACAATAGGCAGGGTACTGTGTATTTGTCCTTTGAGAGTTTTTCCTCCACACTGACTGGGAATGACAGGGCCTTTCTTTTCCTGGGGGCTTTCAAGAGGTCCCTCAAGAAGTTTCCCGAGTGTAACATGTTTCCTTGTATGTCTCTGGACAATCAAATTCAAAGGTCCAGTGTCTGCCCTTACCACATCTCCTGCATAATCTAGGAGGTAGAGGCCCTCTATATGAGACATTGTTAGAATTTACTTGCCTACAATCACTCCCAATGTGTTCTATTCTGCCACAGTTAAAACATCTAGTATCCTGATGCCTTCTCAACTGACCACCTAAGGATAGCTCTTCCTGCCCAACTTCCTATTTCATTACAGTTAGAGCCTCTGGCCTATCAGTGTCTTTTTACACCTATGGGGTTTGCTCCTCCTCCCCAGCTTCTGTATGTTCGACATTATATTTGAGATTAGTTGTATACAAGAACTACTCTTCCAGTGGTGCTGATCTGATCTTAGAAGGCAAAAGTATCCTTTTGCATAGTGTATTTGCATTTTCATAAGCTAGAGATTTTATGAGTATTTTTCTAGAGTCTAAATCTGCTACCTGTATCTATACTTCCCTGGATAGTCTTTGTAAAAAAAGTCGGTGAACTGTTCTGTCAGTCCCTGAGCTATTTGAGTGTAAGTTCTACTCTTTCTCTTGGTTCACGAACCTTGTCCCAGGCATTAAAGGCTGCTGTCCTGCAAAAGGACAGTAAGTGCTCATCATATTCAGCCTGAGCCTGTGGGTTCCAATAAAGACACTCTCCAAGAATGTTATTTTGGTGAGCTTCACAATATTTCCTTAAGCCTTAAATCTGGAGGGCTTTTCCTTCCTCCCTCCATAGAGTCCTCCACTGTATTTGAGTCAAATTTTCAAGCACAGGTGATATTAGATGTTTCCAATCTATGGGTGTTTCTCTGTTAAAAGTTGCCTACAAATGTAATAATTCTTTGACATAATGGCTATGGAGAACATATGAGACAACAGGCTCTTTGATTCCTTTTAAATCTTTTAGTTGTAAGGGCTCCCATTGATATGCGACATGGCCATTTGGATATATTTTGATGGCGGTTTTTCTGACATAGTCGCTGGGAAGACCAGTGGTGTGCTCATAACAACCTTCTTAATGTTTTCCTGATGTTTGACGGAATAGGTGCATCTGATTCGGAGAAATTTATTCAAAGTCATCCACGGCATGGAGCGTGGCAACCACTGTCTCACTGTGAGATTGAATCTCGTGAATCATATAAGATTCTAATAATTTTATCGGATCATAAATATTTCTTGTTTCTTCATTTACCTATGCTTCTAAACCTTTAATATTCTCTTTCTTAGATAGTATCTGAATGGTATGTAAATATGCCTTCTAAATATCCTATCCTAGGCTTTAGCTTTTTTCATCTGGAAATAGATTTATAAGACATTAGCGAATTGTCTGTACCAATTTCCTTCTTGAACGTACATGCAAAAATACTCAATAAAATACCTGCAAACTGATTCCAAGAACGCTTCAGAAAATTCATCCAACATGATCAAGTAGGCTTCATCCCAAATATGAAGGGAAGGTTCAACATCTGAAAATCTGTCAACGTAATCCACCATATAAAAAAACTGAAAAAACCTACTTGGTCCTCTCAATAGATGCTGAAAAATCATTTCACCAAATCGAACACCCCTTCATGATGAAAACATCAATGATAAAAGGAACATAAACATAAGAAATCAATATTCTACAAGCCAACAGCCAACATCAAATTAATGGAGAGAAATTGAAAGTGATTACTCTAAACTTTCCTTGTATCTATTCAGAACTGTACTTGCAGTTCTAGCTAGAGCAATAATACAACAAAAGGAGACCCAGGGGATACAAATTGGAAAGGAAGAAGTCAAAATTTTACTATTTGCAGGTGATAAAATAGTTTACATATGTGACCTGAAAATTCTATCCGGGACGTCCTGCAGCTGATAAACACCTTCAGTAAAGTGACAGGATACACAATTAAGTAAAAAAATCAGTAGCTCTCCTATATATAAATGATAAATGCAATGAGAAAGAAATCAGGGAAACATCACCATTCACAATAACCACAAACAACATAAAATATCTAGGGACAGTTCTTACAAGTGAAAGATTGTATGTCAAGAACTTTAAGTCTTTAAAGAAAGAAATTAAAGAAGATACTCGAAAATGGAAAGATCACCAAGCTCTTCAATAGGTAGGATCAACATAGTAAAAATGGCAATGTTATCTAAAGCAATCTACAGATTCAATGCACTCCCCATCAAAATCCCAGCACAATTCTTCACAAACCTTGAAAGAACAATACTCAACTTCATATGGAAAAACAAAATACCCATGATAGTTAAAACAATCCTGTATAAGAAAGGATCATCCAGATTCCGCCAAGCAACTCCGGAACTAGCATCCACCCTGACCACCCCCACCCCCCACTTCCCCAACCCCACCTGCACCTGAGGGTTTGGGTTAGACACACCCAGGCAGGGAAGAGCTCCCTCGCCCCAATCTGCTAGCACCCTACCCTACCGTTCTGCCAACTGACCTGGGAACTAGGTGAGTGAGTCTCTGTCCTTTCCCGAGTCCCACCCATAACAGCATCCACCCTGACCACCCCCCCACCCCCGCCTGCGCCTGTGGGCTTGGGTTAGACACGCCAGGCAGGGAGGAGCTCCCTGTCCCCCAATCTGCTGACACCCCACCCTACCATTCCGCCGACCAACCCAGGAACTAGTGAGGAGACTACCAGGAGAGTCAAGACCATTCAGAGTTGTGGACATCCTGGCCCCCACACACCACTGGGTCACAAGAGGAGATAGAGAGACCCTACCTGCACCCACTAAAAGAAGATATGGGGAGAAAACAGAATAAGATTTCACTCAACACAGAAAGACCGATATGACACCATCAAAATCTAGGGACTCCATTCCAGCAAGATCTGAAAAGCCCAACACAGAGCATGAAAATCAGATGGACCTCAAAAATTATCTCAGCAAGATGATAGAGACCTTTAAGGAGGAAACAAGAAAATCCCTTAAAGAAATAGAAGAAAACGCAAACAAAAAATTAAACGAAATGAAAGAAAAGACAAACCAAAAAATTCAACAAATAAATAAATCTCTTAAAGAATCTAAAGAAAGCCAAGAAAAAACATCCAAAGAAGTGAAGGAAGCTCTTGAAACAGTTCAAAGCATGAAAGCTGAAGTAGACACAATAAAGAAAACACAGAATGAGACCATGCTGGAAATGGAAAGGCTGGATAAATGATCAGGTTCTAAAGATGTATGTATAACCAATAGAATTCAAGAGATGGAAGAGAGAATCTCAGCTACTGAAGACTCGCTGGAGGATATACATTCATCAACTAAAGAAAACCTCAAGGCCAACAAATCCCTAACACAAAATGTCCAGGAAATATGGGACACCGTAAAAAGGCCAAACCTAAGAATAATAGGTGTCGAAGAAGGTGAAGAAACACTGCTCAAAGGTACAGAAAACATATTCAACAAAATCACAGAAGTAAACTTCCCCACCCTACAGAAGGATATGCCTATGAAAGTACAAGAAGCTTACAGGACACCAAACAGACTGGACCACAAAAGAAGTCCCCCAGACACATAATAATCAAAACACCAAATCTACAGAATAAAGAGAAAATATTAAGAGCAGCAAAGGAAAAAGACCAAGTAACATATAAAGGCAAACCAATCAGAATCACACCCGACTTCTCAATGGAAACTCTGAAAGCCAGAAGGTCTTGGATAGATACCCTACAAGCACTAAGGGAGCATGGATGTCAACCCAGACTACTGTACCCAGCAAAACTTTCAATCACTATAGATGGAGAAAACAAGATATTCCATGACAAAAACAGATTTAAACAATACATATCCACAAATCCAGCACTACAGAAGGCTCTGGAAGGAAAACTCCAACCCAATGAACATAACTACTCTCACAAGAACACTGGCAATAAATAATCTAATTTTACCAAACACAAAAAGAAACAGGAGGGCAAAACCCACACGCAATGACACCACCAACAATAAATCCAAAACAAAGAAGAACCAATGAACAATGGACATTAATATCCCTAAATGTCAATGGTCTTAACTTACCCATAAAAAGATATAGGCTAACAGAATGCATACGAACACAGACTCCAACCTTCTGCTCTTTACAAGAAATAGACCTCAATTACAAACAGGTGATACCTCAGAGTAAAAGGATGGGAAAAATTTTCCAATCAAATGGGCTCAAGAAACAAGCTGGGGTAGCAATCCTAATATCTAACAAATTAGACTTTAAACTGAAAGCAATCAAAAGAGATGAAGAAGGGCATTTCATACTCATCACAGGAAAAGTCCATTAAGATGAAGTCTCAATCCTGAACATCTATGCCCCTAATACAAAAGCACCCACATTTGTAAAAGAAACATTACTAAAGCTCAAACTACACATAAACCCACACACACTTATAGTAGGAGACTTCAACACCCCCCTTACACCACTGGACAGAATCACCTGACAGAAACTTAAGAAAGAAACAAAGGATCTGACAGAAGTTATGACACAACTGGGTTTAACAGATATCTATAGAACATTCCATCCAAACACAAAAAGAATATACCTTCTTCTCAGCGCCACATGGAACCTTCTCAAAAATTGACCACATTGTTGGCAGCAAAGCAAACCTCCACAATTACAAAAGAATTGAAATAACCCCCTGTATCTTATCAGACCACCATGCATTAAAGCTAGAATTCAACAGCAATACGAATTTGAGAAAACCTATATTCGCGTGGAAAATGAATAATATCCAATTGCACCATTCCTGGGTTGAGAAAGAAATAAAAAAGAAATTAAAGACTTCCTAGAATTTAATGAGAATGCAGACACAACATACCCAAACTTATGGGACACCCTGAAAGCAGTGCTAAGAGGGAAGTTCATAGCACTAAGTGCCCACATGACGAAACTGGAGGAAAGTCACATTAGAGAATTGACAGAACAACTGAAAGCTTTAGAGCAAAAAGAAGGAAACACACCAAGGAGGAGTAGACACCAGGAAATAATCAACCTGAGAGCTGAAATCAACAAAATAGAAACTAGGAGAACAGTACAAAGAATCAATGAAACAGAGTTGGTTCTTTGAGACAATCAATAAGATAGGCAAACCTCTAGCCAACCTAACCAAAAGGCAGAGAGAGAGCATGCTAATTAACAAAATCAAAAATGAAAAGGGGGATATAACATCGGACACTGAGGAAATTCGGAGAATATTTAGGTCATACTTTGAAAACCTGTATTCCACAAAATTGGAAAATCTAAAGAAATGGACAGGTTTCTGGATAAATATCACTTACCAATATTAAATCAAGATCAGATAAACAGTTTAAATCTACCTATAACCCCTAATGAAATAGAAGCAATCATCAAAAGCCTCCCAACCAAAAAAAGCCCAGGGCCAGATGGCTTCACTGCAGAATTCTATCAGAAATTCAAACAAGAACTAATTCCAGTACTCCTCAACCTGTTCTACACAATAGAAGCTGATGGGATATTGTCAAACTCTTTCTACGAGGCTACAATCACTTTGATACCCAAGCCACACAAAGATAGGACTAAGAAAGAGAACTACAGACCGATATCCCTCATGAACATCGATGCTAAAATACTCAATAAAATATTGGCCAACCGAATACAAGAACATATCAGATAAATCATCCACCATGGTCAAGTAGGCTTCATCCCAGGGATGCAAGGATGGTTCAACATATGAAAATCCATCAATGTAATCCACCATATAAACAAACTGAAAAAGAAAAACCACATGATCATCTCACTAGATGCTGAAAAAGCCTTTGAAAAAATCCAACACCCCTTCATGATAAAAATCTTGGAGAGAACAGGAATAACAGGAACATATCTAAACATGATAAACGCAATATACACCAAATCAATAGCCAACATCAAACTAAATGGAGAGAAACTCAAAGCGTTTCCTCTAAAGTCAGGAACAAGGCAAAGGTGTCCACTCTCTCCATATCTCTTCAATATTGTTCTTGAAGTTCTGGCTAGAGCATTAAGACTAGAAAAGGGGATCAAAGGGATACAAATTGGAAAGGATGAAGTCAAACTTTCACTATTTGCAAATGACATGGTAGTCTACATTAGTGACCCGTAAAACTCAACCAGGGAACTCCTATGGCTGATAAACACCTTCAGCAAGGTAGCAGGAATCAAAATTAACTCAAAAAATCAGTAGCCCTACTATATACAGATGATAAATCCAATGAGAAAGAAATAAGGGAAACATCACCTTTCACAATATCCACAAGCAACATAAAATATCTTGGGGTAACACTAACCAAAAAAGTGAAAGACCTGTACAATAAGACTTTGAGACTTTAAAGAAAGAAATTAAAGAAGATACCAGAAAATGGAAAGATCTCCCATGTTCATGGATAGGTAGAATTAACACAGAGAAAATGGCAATCCTGCCAAAAGCAATCTACAGATTCAATGCAATCCCCATCAAAATCCCAACCCAGTTTTTCACCGACATTGAAAGAACAATACTCAACTTTATATGGAAAAATAAAAAGCCCAGGATAGCCAAAACAACTCTGTACAATAAAGGATCTTCTGGAGGCATCACCATCCCCGACTTCAAGCTCTACTATAGAGCCACAGTAATGAAAACAGCTTGGTATTGGCACAAAAATAGACAGATAGACCAATGGAATCTAACTGAAAACCCTGATATTGACCCACTCACCTACAAATACCTTATTTTTGACAAAGGTGCTAAATCTACACAATGGAAAAGGATAGCATCTTCAACAAATGGTGCTGGTACAATTGGATTCGGACATACAGAAAATTGCAGATAGATCTATACCTGTCACCATGCACAAAACTTAAGTGCAAATGGCTCAAAGATCTCAGTATAAATCCAGCCACAATGAATCTTCTAGAAGAGAAAGTGGGAATTACCCTTGGACAAATTGGCACAGGAGACCACTTCCTCAACATTACGCCAGTAGCACAGACACTGAGGTCTGCAATTAATAAATGGGACCTCCTGAAACTGAGAAGCTTCTACAAAGGAAAGGAGACAGTCAGTAGGACAAAACGACCACCCACAGAATGGGAAAAGATCTTCACCGATCCCACATCTGACAGAGTACTGATTTCCAAAATATATAAGGAGCTCAAGAAGCTAGTCACCAAAACACCAAACAATGAAATTAAAAAGTGGGGTGCAGAACTAAATAGAGAATTCTCAACACAGGAATCTGAAATGGCTGAAAGACACTTGAGAAAGTGCTCAAAATCATTGGCCATCAGAGAAATGCAACTCAAAACAACTCTGAGATACCATCTCACGCCTGTCAGAATGGCTAAATTAAAAAATACCAATGACAATCTATGCTGGAGAGGATGTGGAGAAAAAGGAACACTCCTCCATTGCTGGTGGGAGTGCGAAATTGTAAGACCACTCTGGAAATCAGTATGGTGGTTGCTCAGAAAAATGGGAATCAGTCTACTTCAAGATCCAGCCATTTCTCTCTTGGGTATATACTCAAATAGTGCATGTTCATACAACAAGGACATATGTTCAACCATGTTCATAGCAGCATTGTTTGTAATAGCCAGAACTTGGAAGCAACCTAGATGCCCCCAACTGAAGAATGGATAGAGAAAATGTGGTACATTTATACAATGGAGTACTACTCAGCAGAAAAAGCAATAGAATTTTGAAATTCGCAGGCAAATGGATGGAACTAGAGGAAACCATCCTGAGTGAGGTAACCCAGTCACAAAAAGACAAACATGGTATGTACTCACTCATATATGAATTTTAGACACAGAGCAAAGGATTACCAGCCTATAATCCTCTTCACCAAAGAAACTAGGAAACATGAAGTACTCTAAGGGATAAATGGTCCCCAGGAATGGTAGTGGCATGAACTCCTGATCTAATTGGGGGCACGAGGGTAGGGGGGGAAGGAGCAGCTACAATAAGAGCAAGAGAAGAGGAGTAGAGGAGAGGAAATGGAGGGGCAGAAATACTGAGTTGGGGGAAGAATAGAGGAAAGTGAATAGGATGAGAGATACAATATCAGAGGGAGCCACTATAGGTCTGAGAAGAGATCTGGAACCAGGGAGATCTCCAGAGACCTACAAGGATGACAGGATCTTACAATTCAGGCAATGGTGGAGAGGGTAACCTAAAAGCTCTTCCCCTAAAATGAGATTGATGACTTCTCTTTATGCCATCCTAGAGCCCCCATCTGCTGATGGAAGCAGAGACAGACATCCACAGATATACACTGAGCCGAAACTGGGAATTTAGTTGAAGAGAGGGAGGAATGAAGAACGAAGGGGTCTGTACCAGGTTGGAGAAACCCACAGGAACAGTTGACCTGAACAAGGGAGAGCACATGGGCCCCAGATGCTGTCGGGGAGACCAGTACAAGACTGATCCAGTCCCCTGAACATGGATGTCAATAAGGAGGCCTCTGCACTTCAGGGAGCCTCTGGAGGTAGATTAGTATTTTTCTCTGGTGCAAAAAGGTACTTTGAGAGCCCATTCCACGTAAAGGGTTACAATCTGGCCCTGGACACATGGGGAAGGGCCTAGGACCAGCATAGGAAGACTTGGTGGACTTTGCAGAGCCCCAGTTGAGGGCCCTACCCTGCATGGGGAGTGGTGGGTGGATGGGGTGGGGGGTAGACTGGGGGTGGGGGAGGAGGGTTGGGGGTGAAGAGAGGGAGAGGGAGAAGGGACTTGAAATAAGCTTGTTCCCTAACTAGAACTAATAAAATAAAAATCAAAAAAGAAAGCTAGTGTAATAGTTACTGTACTATTGCTGTGAAGAGACACCACGACCAAGGCAACTTTGACAAAAGAAAGCATTTTATTGGGGCTTGCTTACACTTTTAGAGGGTTAGTCCATAATCATCATAGGGGAAACAGGCAAGGTGCTGGAGCGGGAGCTGAGCGATTTACATCCTGATCCTCAGGCAGCAGGCAGAGAGAGAAACTGAATCTGTCATGGAATTTGAAACTTCCATGCCCACCTTCAGTGACCCATCCCCAACAAGCCCCGACCTCCTAATCCTTCTCTAACAGTTCCACTGAGGACCAAGCACTCAAACATAGGAACCTATAGGGGGCCATTTTCATTCAACCACCACAGCAGGATCAATCAGTAGACCTGTGTCTATGCTTGCGTTGGCCAAGGAAGAAATTCTAGGAATTGTCTAGCACTGCTCACACCTCTGGGGTCTCTACTTCCCCTGCCCTCTTAACTCCCTAAAGAGGCAGTTTGGGAACTCAGCCAGAAGAAGTGTGTGAGAGTGGAATTCTGGTAATTTCCCTCTGAAAAACAGGGAGCTGTGAATTTTCAGGTCTTTCTTTGGAGCTATGGATGTATTTGTAGGTCAGTCAAGGCACCCTGGGTAGAGATACTTATCAAATTCTTGGGGGTCATTATCCCCAGGCAACTCATACATTTTTACTAATGTGTCTATGTCGAAGGGCATAGATGCCCAGGGAGCCTGGACCTGGCCCAGGCTGCTTTGGTAGATGTCCAAAAGCTCAGATTGTTCCACATACTTCCTTACAGAGGACCAGACTCTTCAGTTTGTTTTGCTCCAATTTTCTTCCATGATTCCTGGTTACTGTCTGAGCCCCTGGTACTCAGTAGCTGAGCAGAGTCAGCCTTGGGTGCAAAGACCTCATTATCTTTTAGGGATTTCTCCTGCATGGATGCTACTCCGCTCACTGTCTTGTCCTGGTTGGATGGTGCACCCATCTCTCTTGGTGCCTGGTTGGATGATGCACCCATATCTTTTGGTGTCTGGTTGGATGATGTATCCATTTCTCTTGATGCCTGGTTGGATGATGCATTTATCTCTCTCAGTAACTGGTTCAATAATTTATCCAACTCTGCCAATGCATGGCTGGTTGATACTGCCATCTCTCTCGGTACCTGGTTGGATGATGCATCTGTCTCTCTTGATGCCTGGTTGGATGATGCATCCACATCTCTCGGTGCCTTGTTGGATGATGCATCCATCTCTCTTGATGCCTGGTTGGATGTCTCACCCATCTCTTTCAGTGCCTGGTCCAATAATGCTTCCATCTCTCTCAGTGCTTGGCTGGATGATGCATCCATCTCGCTTGGTGGCTGGTTGGATGATGCACACATTTCTCTTGGTGGCTGGTTGGATGATGCACACATCTCTCTTGAAGCCTGTTTGGATAATGCATCCATCTCTCTTGCTGGCTGGTTGGATGATGCATCTTTCTCCTTTGAAGCCAGTTTGCATATTGCATCTATCTCTTTTGATGGCTGGTTGGGTGATGCACCCATCAGTTTGAGTGCCTGCTTGGATAATGCATCCATCTAGCTTGGTGGCTGTTTGGATGACACTTTTATCACTCTCTTGGCCTGGTTGGATGATGTACCCATCTCTCTTGATGCCTGGTTGGATGACTCACCCATCTTTTTCAGTGCCTGGTCCAATAATGCTTCCATCTCTTTCAGTGCTTGGCTGGATGATGCATCTATCTTGCTCAGTGGCTTGTTGGATGATGGACTCAACTCTCTTAGTCGCTGGCTGGATGATACTTTTGGACGTATCTCTCTTGGTGCCTTGTTGAATGATGGGCCCATCTCTCTAGGTGCCTGGTTGGATGATACTTTTCTCACTGTCTTGGCCTGGTTGGGTGATGCCCGTATCTCCCTTGATGCCTGTTCTGATAATGTATTCATCTCTCTTGGTACCTGTTTGAATGATGCACCCATCTTTCCTGAATCCTGGTTGAATAATGCACCCATCTCACTTTTTGCCTGGTTGGATGATGTAACCATCACTCTTGGTATCTGGTTGGATGATGCATCCATCTCTCTTGATGCCTTGTTGGATGACTCACCCATCACTCTCAGTGCCTGGTCCAATAATGCTTCCATCTCTCTCAGTGCTTGGCTGGATGATGCATCCATCTTGCTCGGTGGCTGGTTGGATGATGGACCCATCTCTCTTGGTCCCTGGTTGGATGATACTTTTCTCACTGTCTTGGCCTGGTTGGGTGATGCCCGTATCTCCCTTGATGCCTGTTCCGATAATGTATTCATCTCTCTTGGTACCTGTTTGAATGATGCACCCATCTTTCCTGAATCCTGGTTGAATAATGCACCCATCTCACTTTTTGCCTGGTTGGATGATGTAACCATCACTCTTGGTATCTGGTTGGATGAAGCATCCATCTCTCTTGATGCCTGGTTGGATGACTCACCCATCACTCTCAGTGCCTGGTCCAATAATGCTTCCATCTCTCTCAGTGCTTGGCTGGATGATGCATCCATCTCGCTCGGTGGCTGGTTGGATGATGGACCCATCTCCTTAGGTGCCTGGTTGGATGATACTTTACTCACTATCTTGGCCTGGTTGGGTGATGCCCGCATCTCTCTTGATGCCTGTTTGGATAATGCACCCATCTCACTTTTTGCCTGGTTGGATGATGTAGCCATCACTCTTGGTTTCTGGTTGGATGATGCATCCATCTCTCTCATGGTCTGCTTGGATGACACTTTTTTCATCCCCTTGTCATGGTTAGATGATGGTTTTCTCGCTGTCTTGTCCTGGTTGGATGATGCAATCATCTCTCTTGGTGCTTGGCCAGATGAGGCACCCATCTCTCTTGGTGCCTGGTTGGATGATAGTTTTCTTGCTGTCTTGTCCTGGTTGGATGATGCAGCTATCTCTCTTGGTGCCTGGTTGGATGATGGTTTTCTCGCTGTCTTGTCCTGGTTGGATGATGCCTGTATCTCTCTTGGTGGCTGGTTGGATGATGGACTCATCACTATTGGTGGCTTGCTGGGTGATGCTTTTTTCACTCTCTTGGCCTGTCTGGATGATGCATCCATCTCTCTTGGTGGCTGGTTGGATGATGCACCCATCTGTCTTGGTGGCTGATTGGATAATGCATCCATATTTCTCAGTGGCTGGCTGGGTGTTTCATTTCTCAGTCTCTTGGCATGGTTGGATGATGCACCCATCTCTCTTAGTGCCTGGTTGAATAATACATCCATCTCTCTTGGCCCCTGGTTGGATGATGCAGCTATCTCTCTTGGTGCCTGGTTGGATGGTGGAATCTTCTCTCTCGGTGCATGGTTGGATGATGCTTTTCTCACTCTCTTGGCCTGTTTGGATGATGCATCCATCTCTCTTGGTGGCTGGTTGGATCATGGGCCCATCACTATTGGTGGCTGGTTGGATGATGCTTTTTTCACTCTCTTGGCCTGGTTGAATGTTGCATCCATCTCTCTTGGTGACTGGTTGGATGATGCACCCATTTGTCTTGGTGGCTGGTTGGATGGTGCATTTCTCTGTCTCTTGCCATGGTTGGATGATGCACCTATCTCTCTCAGTGCATGGTTGAATAATGCATCCATCTCTCTTGTTCCCTGCTTGGATGATGCAGCCATCTCTCTCGGTGCCTGGTTGAATAATGCAATCATCTCTCTTGGCCCCTGGTTGGATGACGCACCCATCTCTCTCGGTGCCAGGTTGGATGGTGGACCCTTCTCTTTTGGTGCTTTGTTGGATGATGCTTTTCTCACTCTCTTGGCCTGGTTGGACGATGCATCCATCTCTCTTGGTGGCTGGTTGGATGATGCAGCAATCTCTCTCAGTGACTGGCTGAATAATGCAATCATCTCCTCTGGTCCCTGGTTGGATGATGGCCCCATCCCTCCTTGTCCCTGGCTGGATGATGCATCTATCTCTCTTGGTCCCTGGTTGGATGATTCTTTTCTCAGTCTCTTGGCCTGGTTGGATGATGCACCCATCTCCCTTGATGCCTGGTTGGATGACACTCCTTTCACTACCTTGACCCGCCTGGATTCCACCAGAGATGAGCTCCCATGATGGTTTTGCTGCTGTGTCTGAAGTTTGTCTCTTTGATTTCTAAACCACATCTGAGAAAAAGAAACATTGGTATCAATTCTTTTTTAAAAACCTCTCATGTTTTTTTTAAATAAATTTTATTTATATTAGAAATAATCTTGTGCATTTTCAGTGGTTGTTTTTTTATTATCCAGACATGGTTTCTCTGTAGGTTGGAAACTGTTCAGGAATTCTCTTTGAAGACCAGTCTGGCCTGGAATCACAGTGATCTCCCTGCCTCTGCCTCCTGGGTGCTTCAATTAACAGCTACCAATGCCCGGTCTGTTTTTTTTCTTTTTTTGTTTTTTGATGTATCTTTGTTTTGGTTTTGGTTTTGTTTGGATATGAAACAATGATGGGGAAAGTACTTCTCTGTATGTTTATCCTATTGATTGTTTAATAAAGTTATGTTTGGCCAATGAAACAGCAAGTTAGAAAGGACTAAGAGTCAAAGAGGATTCTGGGAAATGTAGTAGAGAAGTGGTGTTCCAGGCCGGAAGTGACATTCAAGGAGACTCATTTAATTAAAGGAGAAACAGGAAGGGCCCCTTTTCCCCCTCCGCTCCTGCTCCAGCGGCACAATGTGATCCACCAGCAAGGAGGGATGCCAATGAGGTTTCTGATAAGATAAGTCTTATAAAATATATAGATGTATGATAGTTAAGACTAAACTAACAGATGAGAATCCTAGTCATTGGCCAAGCAGCATTGAACCTAATACAAGTTTCTGTGTATTCATTTGGGCCCTAACTCGGCCGGGTGGCTGGCATAAAGCTCACACATGGCCGTGGGGCTCAGGTGGCATTTGGCAGAAAGATATAT
This sequence comes from Cricetulus griseus, assembly GCF_003668045.3. Classification (NCBI taxonomy): domain Eukaryota; kingdom Metazoa; phylum Chordata; class Mammalia; order Rodentia; family Cricetidae; genus Cricetulus; species Cricetulus griseus. The sequence continues at coordinate 7,806,158 of NC_048602.1, read as the reverse complement.
CGTAACAAAACAATCTTATTTTATGTATCAATCCAAGTTTCCTCTCCCAACCTTCCTCGCATGCCTCCCACAGACACTGCATCCCATCCCCTATCCCATTATCCATCCTCCTTTTTTTGGTTTTTTGAGACAGAATTTCTTTGTGCAGCTTTGGAGCCTATCCTGGCACTTGCTCTGGAGACCAGGCTGGCCTCGAACTACCAGAGATCAGCCTGCCTCTGCCTCCCAAGTGCTGGGATTAAAGGCATGTGCCACCAACGCCCAGCCCCCAACTACTTTTTAAAAGATACTTTAACATGTACCTTATATGTTATATGTTATAATATTCTGATATATGTGGTTTGCTGAACAAGGGTTTTTACAAGCTCTACTGGAACTATGTAGACCAGGATGTCCGGGACTTCACAGAGATCCCCTTGCCACTTCCTCCTGGGTGCTGGGATTGAAGATGTGCACCACCATGCCTGTTATTTTCTTGTTATTTTTAATTATGTTTCTGTCAACATGCAGTGTCCATGGAGACCTGAAGAGGGCATTAGATCCCCTCAACCTGGAGTTACAGATGGCCGTGAGCCACCATATGGGTGCTGGGAATTAAACCCATATCTGTTGCAGCAATAGCCACTGCAATACTCTTAACCACTGAACCACGTGTCCAACTCCAGAAATTCATCTCTTATTCATTTATTTTTTGAGAACGGAAGAGTAGATTCTGTGCCAGGGATAGAACTCAAGACTTTGTGCATTCAAGGCAGTCACTCTTCCAAAGGAGCCCATTACCATTAGCCTGACAGCAGGTTAATTAAGGGACAGGTGCAGAGGAGACATGGAGGATCCTCAGGATTGTGGTTTGGGTGTTAGAAGCTAGTTACTAATCGCCTCAGGTTTAGCTAAATATGTTTTCTAGCCTTTCCTATCCTGGGTCTTGGAGGGTAGGTGGTGTGGGACTCTCAGTGGCCACAACAGGGAGCATTATCCAACCCCAGCTCACAAGACACTAAGACAGTTCAGAACATCAAGGACGATATTCTGGGCCATATTATGGGCCACTTTGGAGGTGGAACCATGAAGGTAGAAGTTCAGCGTCATCCATAGCTATATAAGTTTGAGAACAGTGTGGGCAAAATATATGTTTTATCAACAAAACACAAGAGAATATAGAAAGCAACCCCTTTAAGTATGGTACTTATTTTTTTATCCGTGTGGGCTGGGGTCAGAGAGGCTTCCGTGGGAACTGCAGATATTGTATTTATAATCTTCTAGGGGAGTCTTAGTGTACTACAAATGAATGTGTGCCCATGAAATAAAACCATCCATGCCTGGGTAATACCACTGTCAATGAAGAAGAACTGTTAAAAAACATTGAAAGTAGCCAGGCAGAGGTACTGCATGCCTTTAATCCCAGCACTCAGAAGGCAGAGACAGGCAGATCTCTGTGAGTTCAAGGTCAACTCTGGTTGGTCTACAGAGTGAATTCCAGGACAGACTCCTAAGCGACAGAGAAACTATTTTAAAAAAACATTGAAGTTACACCTTTAATCCCAACACCCAAGAGAGACAGAGGCAGGCAGATCTGTGAGTTGAAGGCTAGCCTGGTCTACAAAGTGAGTTCCGGGGACAGCTAGGACTGTTACAAAGAGCAACCCTGCTGGAAAAAGAAAAATGAAGCTATTGAAAGTGAGGCTTTGGGGTCTTCACCTTTAATCCTAGTACTCCAGAGGCTGAGGCCGGACTAACTCTGTATCTTCTGGGACAGCCTGATCTACATAACAAATTCAGTAAGCCTGTCTCAAGAATAAAGTAATACCAATTCCTCCTTGATAATCAGGCATGGGCCTGATTATGACTCTAATCCCAGCACTTTCAAAAGTGGAAGATCCATCTGCAGATTAAGACTAGTGTTAGATTCAAGAGATGGTCTCTCATCAAACTGAAAGGGTCAGGTGGTGGTTGTGCACTGGAGAGGCAGTGGCAGGTGGGTCTCTTTGAGTTCAAGACCAGACTGCTCTACAGAGTGAGTTCCAGGACTCCCATGTCTACACAGAGAAACCCTGTCTCAAAGAAACAAAAACAAAAACAAAAAACTGCAAAGGAAGGGGGCCCAACTGGAGAGATAGCTCAGTGGTTAGGAGGACCTGCTCTTTTTGCAGAGGACTCAGGTTCCACTCCTAGCAACCACCACCTGTAATTGGCTCTGTGAGATATGACAACCTCTTCTGGCCTCCTCAGGCACCAGGAATACACATGGTGCACATACAAACAAGTGGGCATACACATAAATAAAATAATCTTAAAACTTGAACTGACAACATCAAAGCCCAGTAGACGCCTTTCTTAGCTGACTACCGTAAGTGACTCTTAAACACAAACCTTCACCACCGTGTCCTTAAGCTGGAGTCTTGAAGCCTGATCTTGCCTTTCTTCCTTGGATGGGAACATGTTGCTATCGAAGGCCTCTTGGAGGACCCCAATTTGTTCCGGGCTGAGTATGGTGGAGTAAGGAAGGTCATGACGTGTCTGTCCTGCTGAAGAGAGAGGTAAGAACACTTGTTTTAAAATGTTTTGCTTGGCTGATTTTGTTTCGTGTTTGGTTTATTTTTCAAGACAAGTGTAGCTCTAGATGTGCTAGAACTTTCTCTGAAGACCAGGCTGGCTGGAATTCTTAGGGATCCACATGCCTCTGTCTCTGCCTTGCCTCCCAAGTGTCAGGATTAAAGGTATGCATCACCACCACTAGGCACATTTTAAAAATTCTCAAAATACAATCAGGGCAGTGGTGGTGCATATCTTTAATTCCAGCATTCAGGAGGCAGAATGTCCTTGTCTTGAAAAAAATCAAATTAAATAAATAAATAAAATCCCTAAATTGCATTCTTTTATTTCTTCTTCTTTGCGCATACACATACCACAGAACACAGGTAGAGGTCAGAAGTCAACATGCAGATGTTGGTTCTACCCTTCCTACCATATGAATTCCAAAAAACCCAATTCAGGTCACCAGCCTTGGTGGCAACACAATTACTCACATGATATCTCACCCCTTTTATTTTTAAATATCCCAGTGTTGGCAGAGCATGGCAGTACATGCCAAAGGTACAGCACTTGGGAGGTTGAGGCAGGCATCTCAGATGACCGATATGACCAACAACCAAATGGAAAAGTATTCAGCATCTCTAGCCATCAGGAAAATACAAATAAGAATTACAGTGATGGGTTGGATAGATGGCTCAGTGGTTATCAATACCTACTTGCACTAAAAGAGGACCAGAGTTCAGCTGCCAGCCCTGACTGGGTGACTCACACTGCCTGACTTTTCCAGCCTTCATGGACACCTGTGCTCACACACACTTAGGCACAGACATGCATACTAACATCAAAAGTTTAAAAGTAATAAAAATTGGACCTGGAGAGAGGCAAACCCTCTAGAAACTTTGCTAGTTGCTGCTTGTTCAGAGGACCCCAGTTGGGTTCCCAACACCGGACATGTTGGATCATAGCCATCTACAACTCCAGCTGCAGAAGTTCTGATGCACACGCAGTGCACACACAGATGCAGGCCAACACTCCATAAATCACCTGACTGATATCTTGGTGTTCAACTTGACTACATCTGGAATTAACTAAAACTCAAGCAGCTGGGCACACCCGTGCGGGATTATTAGAGATACACCCTAAATCCAAATCATTTGAGCTGAGAAAAACCCATCCGGCCCAGGCTGTAGTGGCTCACACATCTATTCCTGCACTCAGGAGACAGTGGCAGGGGAATCTATAGAGGATGTTGGGTGTTGGTGGCACACACCTTTAATCCCAGCACTCACAAGCCAGAGGAAGACAGATCTCTATGAGGTCAATGCCAGCCTGATTTATAGAGCAAGTTCCAGGATTAGGCTTCAAAGCTACATAGAGAAACCCTGTCTTGAAAAACAAAAGTTGGAAAAAATGAACTAGGTGTTGTATTGGAGTCAAAGGATCCCCAAAGAGGCCAAGGAGACAGACCACTGCTGTAAATGAAGCAGGTTTATTGATTGTTCTATCCTACCTAGGGAGGGACACTGTCTAGCAATCTGACACAGCACCCTCCAAAGGGAGAGAAGTTCTCTGTCTTCCACTTGGTTTTAATGACAAAAGTTCCAGGATTACATAAGTAAATATGGGTTGGTTTCTGATTGGTTGATATTTGGAAACAATGAGGAAATTTCTGAAAGTCATATATTGGCAGGAAATACCTGTGTTCCAGATATTCTCATTGGTCAATGCTGAGAGGGAACATCCTGTGGTTTCTATGGCTTTGTCTTGTTACTTGTAGGTGGTCTCTTGAACATAGACAACAATAATTTTTACAAGTGTACCCTGGAGGATTTAGGGGACGTTATCTTCTCCCCTGGGGTTTAGTTTTGGCCTAACAGTTTGTGGGCTGACTGGTGTCTGAAGTTTCTTTGTGTTTAGTTTTGGCCCTAGGCTCTAGGAGGTCAGAGGATCTGGAGTTTCCTTGTGTTACAGGCCTACATGTGTTTTCTGTAGCCTGTCATGGCTGCTAAAGCAGGGGCTGAGTGAGGGTCTGGTCCCTTCATTCCTAGAAGTGAAGCCTTTGAGTTTAGTTGATCCCATTCACTAGGTACCACAAATGAAGAACTGTTAGCCACTGAAAGGTGACTTTTTGAGGATGTGGGTTCAAGACAGGCTTTCTCTGTTACTTGGAACTCACTATGCAATCCACGATCTCAAATCCAGACCTGCTAACCTCTGCCTCCCAAGGGCTGGGATTGAAGTCATACACCACCAGGGAGAGAGTGGCAAAGGGTGTGGCCTGATCTCTTCAGGCTGTGATCTGGTTCCTTCTTGTGTTATGATCTTGTGTTATGACCTACAAGGCTTGGTCATGAGCCCAAACAGGATTCCTACAAAATTCAAGCCAGGGAGCCCAGGAATCTATTGGGTTCGATTACAGATCATGGGTGAAGGGTTTCTTACAAGAGCTTATGGATCCCAAACATGAAGTAAGAGGAAGTCTCCCCAAGTTGGATGATGGCTCTCCCTTACTGTCTCCCCATAGTCTCCTGTCCTGCCCAATTCTACCATCCCTGTGGATCAAGTTCACTTCCACGGAGACCTAAAGAGGGCATTAGTTCCCCTCAACCTGGAGTTACATATGGCTGTGAGCCATCATTTGGGTGCTGGGAATTAAACCCATATCTGTTGCAGCAATAGCCAGTACTCTTATCCACTGAACCACGTGTCCAGCTCCAGAAATTCATCTCTTATTCATTTATTTTTTGAGAATGGATGAGTAGATTCTGTGCTGGGGATAGAACTCAAGACTTTGTGCATTCAAGGCAATCACTCTTCCAAATGAGCCCATTACCATTATCCTGACAGCAGGTTAATTAAGGGACAGGTGCAGAGGAGACATGGAGGATCCTCAGGAATGTAGTTTGGATGTTAGAAGCTAGTTACTAATCGCCTCAGGTTAAGCTAAGTATGTTTTCTAGCCTTTTCTATCCTGGGTCTTGGAAGGTAGGTGATGTGGGACCTACAACACAACAGGCAGCATTATCTGACCCTAGCTCACAAGACACTAAGACAGTTCAGAACATCAAGGATGATATTCTGGGCCATATTATAGGCCACTTTGGAGGTGGAGACAGGAAGGTAGAAGTTCAGGGTCATCCATAGCTATATAAGTTTGAGAACAGCCTGGGCAAAACATATGTTTTATCAACACAACACAAGAGAATATAGAAACCAAGCCATTTAAGTATGGTACTTTTTTTTTATCCGTGTGGGCTGGGGTCAGAGAGGCTTCCGTGGGAACTGCAGATATTGTATTTATAATCTTCTAGGGGAGTCTTAGTGTACTACAAATAAATGTGTGCCCATGAAATAAAACCATCCATGCCTGGGTAATACCACTGTCAATGAAGAGGAACTGTTAAAAAACATTGAAAGTAGCCAGGCAGAGGTACTGCATGCCTTTAATCCCAGCACTCAGATGGCAGAGACAGGCAGATCTCTGTGAGTTCAAGGTCAACTCTGGTCTACAGAGTGAATTCCAGGACAGGCTCCAAAGCTACAGAGAAACTATTTAAAAAACATTGAAGTTACACCTTTAAATCCCAACACTCAAGAGAGACAGAGGCAGGCAGATCTCTGTGAGTTGAAGGCTAGCCTGGTCTACAAAGTAAGTTCCAGGGACAGCTAGGAGTGTTACAAAGAGCAACCTTGTCTGGAAAAAATGAAGCTATTGAAGGTGAGGCTTTGGGGTCCTCACCTTTAATCCTAGTACTCTGGAGGCTGAGGCTGAAGTAACTCTATAAATTCTGGGACAGCGTATTCTATATAACAAATTCAGTAAGCCTGTCTCAAGAATAAAGTAATACGAATTCCTCCTTGAAAATCAGGCATGGGCCTGATTATGACTCTAATCCCAGCACTTTCGAAAGTGGAAGATCCATCTGCAGATCAAGACTAGCGTTAGATTCAAGAGATGGTCTCTCATCAAACTGAAAGGGTCAGGTGGTGGTTGTGCACTAGAGAGGCAGTGGCAGGTAGGTCTCTTTGAGTTCAAGACCAGACTGCTCTACAGAGTGAGTTCCAGCACTCCTATGTCTACACAGAGAAACCCTGTCTCAAAGAAACAAAAACAAAAACAAAAAACTGGAAAGGAAGGGAGTGCAACTGGAGAGATAGCTCAGTGGTTAGGAGGAACTGTTAGCCACTGAAAGGTGACTTTTGGAGGATGTGGTTTCAAGAGAGGCTTTCTCTGTTACTTGGAACTCACTATGTTAACTACGACCTCAAACCCAGACCTGCTAACCTCTGCGTCCCAAGGGCTGGGATTGAAGTCCTGCACCACCATGGAGAGATTGGCAAAGTGTGTGGGCTGATCTCTTCAGGCTGTGATCTGGTTCCTTCTTGTGTTATGATCTATCACCTACAAGGTCTTGGTCATGCTCCCAAACAGGATTCCAACAAAATTCAAGCCAGGGAACCCAGGAATCTATTGGGTTCGTTTACACAGCATGGGTGAAGGGTTTCTTACAAGAGCCTTTGGATCCCAAACATGAAGCAAGAGGAAGTCTCACCAAGCTGGATGATGGCTCTCTCTTTCTGTCTCCCCACTGTCTCCTGTCCTGCCCAATCCCACTATCCCTGTGGATCAAGTTCTCTTCCACTAACTTTACACTGTATACTCCAGGCCTGCTGAGATCTAGAGGACCCACAATTAGGGCAGTATGGCAGACATTCTGTCTGGGATGATCAGGTGCCATTCAGTGACTCTCTGTAACACCTTCTTGTCTAAAGAAGACAACAGGTCCACTCCAATGGGTTTTAGCTGTGATGGTCTGCAAGCTGGCATGGCTGATGTGATAAAGATGCTTGGAAGACTGACTCCTTAGCTCATGTGGATATCCAGTAGAAAAACCATATGTTCATCGGACTATCCCTTCACCCACTGAAGGTCTTGGTACTGTATCAAAGTCAAAGCTGACAAGGAGCTGGAGAGATAACTCAGTGAGTATGAGCACTGCAACTCTTGCTCCGGGAGGTCTAATATCTTATTAGTGGACATTAAAAACCACAATCACATACCTACAAACACACACACACACACACACACACACACACACACACACACACACACACACACAACACAAATACACACCTATGATACATATATGGGAAATAAAAGAAGCTTTATATAAAGGGAGCAGTGAGATGAGTCAGTGGGTGAAGTCCTTTGCTGCCAAGCTTGACCTGATTGCTGGGATTACTGGCCCACCCTTTCAAACCCAGATCTAGTCCTTATATGCATCTTCCTTTTGACTGTTTTCTTCTGTCTAAAAGTAGTATCTCAGATTACATGGTTCGGAAAACTGGATAGAGTGATGCACGCTTTTAATCCCAGCACTGGAGATGCAGAGGCAGTCATATCTCTGAGTTTGAGGCCAGTTTGTTAACATAGTGTGTTCCAAGAAAACTAGGGTATGGACAGAATCCCTGTCACAGAATGAGCAAAGAAGTCTGAGATACTGATTCCATCATCCAGTGTTCCTGAGTTTCTGTGAGCAGGCACACACAGGAAGGTCAGAGGACAACCTGCAGTAAGTCCTGCTCTGTTACAATATACTGAGGTTTCAGTCCTCCTCTCCCAAATAGGGAGTCCTCTGTGGTGCTGTCCATGGTGCTCACTGGCATTACTGCTGGCCTCTGCTTCCAAGGAATAGGAAAGGGTTGAAAGCAGGGTTCTATCTTTAAGAGATTCTAGAAATCAGCTAATCAGTGGTGGCACACGCCTTGAATCCCAGCACTTGGGATGCAAAAGCAGGCAGATCCCTGTGTGTTCCTGGCCAGCCTAGCATACAGGCAAACTCAAGTATAGCCAAGGCTACACAGAGAAAGCTTTTCTTAAAAATAAAAATAAGAGACAGAGAGAGAGGGAGGGGAGAGATATTAAAGACATGCTTTGTCAGAGAACCCAGGTTCAGTACCCAACATACATATCAGGTGCCTCACTACCAGATCCACTGCAATTTTCTGGCCTCTGAGGGCACCTACACACATATGGTACCCATAAACTCATGCAAGCATACACATGCATATAGATGTTAGGTAGGTAGATACATAGATAGATGGTTGGATGGATAGATAGATAGATAGGCAATATTTAAAAGGGTCTCCATTTATATAGATCATCTACATCTACGAGGTCTTCAACTAAGGGTGATCTCCCCATTCCATATAGATAGATCCTTTATCTTACAGAGATCTCCCCACTCTGTAGTGATCTCCCCCACTCTATAGAGATCCCCACCTCACAGAGGTCTCCATGGTTTTGTTTTTCCAGTGGTGAGAATAGAATTCATGCTTCATACATGCTAAGCATGAACTCTACCACTGAGTCATACACCATCCCCTACATGAAGGAGATCCCTGCACACTGGGGCTTCTTCTCTGACCCTAATTGGGCACAAATCACACTCAAACACCAGTCTTCATAGAGATCCTTTATTAAGTGTGGAAGAAAAGTTAAAGTGGCTGCTTTCTAACTCAGGCAGAGAACAGCAGCAAATGGTCTTACAAGGTGTGACATTTAAGAGAAACAGCAGAGGTTGGAATTAGAATGGTCCAGGAAGAAGTGGTAAAGAAGGCAGGGGACAAAGGAGAAGGGGAAGGGGATAAGGAAAGAGGAGCAGAGGTATTTATCTTAGAGGGACAAAGGACTGACTCTGAATAGAGAGGACAGGAAAATCACAGTTTATAAGGCACAAATGGAAACCCTGTGTTAGGATGAGGTATTTTTTCTGTTTGGTTTTTCAAGAGAGATTTTCTTTGTGTAGCTTTGGAGCCTGTCCTGGAACTCCTTCTGTAAACCAGGCTGAGCTCAAACTCACAGAGATATCTGCCTCTCCCTCCCAAGTGTTGGGATTAAAGGCATGTACCAACCTCACCTGACCAGGTGTTTAATTTTAATTGGGCATGTTAATTAAGTGAGCCAAAGGGGACTTTTGAGAGCTGAACCTTGGTAGTCAGTCTCAGAAGGAGAATATGGCCAAATAAGGGACTAGATTTTGGTGGCTAGATTTAGGAATGCAATATAATGGTTTTTTGTAAGTCAGAGAAAATGGGGAGAAGATTCCAGAGCCACGTCGTTGAGTTGGCTAGGGCCTCTTCATTGCCATCTTTTTGTTTTATTACTGGGGGGCTGGGTATCAGGTAAACCGCTGTGATCTTCTCTGTCTGCTTCCTGTTGATGTTGGAGTATAGTTGTTAGGGTTCCCAAAGGAACTGGCTGTTGGTCAAAGTCTGAAATATCAGGTTGTGTCAGTCATTATCCAGGTTCTTCTGGACTCTCTGAGACCATTGAAATTTATTCTGTGAACAGACAGATATGGTGGACAATGCAGTTGTCTGGAGTTGATTTGAAATCTGTTTGGACCAGTAGACTAGAGACAGAAGTGAAGCTTAGCACTTTAGAGGAGAAAAAGAACCTTGTATGTACATTTGAAACACATTTGTTCACTGTTAAATAGTTGGGAAAATGAGTCACAACCCAGGAACTGGGTAAAAATCGCAACCTTTGGAATAGGCAGTAGGTAGGAAAACTTACACTGTTGGCTGTCACGAGTGCTTATCTGGAGTATTCTCTCAAGTCTCAAGAGTTCTTTGGAGGAGCTAGGACAATTTAGATGAAAATAACTGGCATCTGAATGCAGGGTCTGGCTGTGTTGAGGACAATACAGTTTGAGAGGTTTTTGTTACAGCAGAATAGCCTTTCCTTGGGTGTTCACTTAGGTTCTGAAATTGAAATATTTCACAAACACAGGTAATTGGAGTGGCTTTTGCCAAATGATGAGAGGGATGGTCTAGAGCTGATTTTTGAGGTTGGGTAGAGAGGTTGAGAGACTTCATCTTTGGCTCCCAAAGTGAAGCTCAGATGGCAGGGTCAGGTGGTCCTTAGTGGGGGTATACTCCAATGAGTTGGTATCTGAAGCCTCACCAGCTAGAGGAACTGTAGCAGGGAGGGCATTGATGGGAAGCAGACAGAAAGCACTGGGAAATATTGAAGGGACCAGAGGGCAAGAGAGGTTTGGAGACTTTTTAGGAAAGGCAGAATAGGTACAAAGGAATGTAATGAAAGCTGTTGTCCGTGAGGTGGGGAGGGGAATCAAAACTCATGTCAACTGTCAAAGGACATCCTTTCCTAGGAAGGAAACAAGGGAGAAAGGTGGAGTCTGGTCTGGAAAGTGGTTATTTATACTGACTATGGGTGAAGGGATGGGGCACCAAATGTAGCATAGAGAGATGAAAAGAGATCTGAAATGTGTTTTTTCAAAGGTTTATTTGTTTTAAGTATATGGATACTCTATCTGTATATATGCCTTTATGCAGAAGAGAGCATAAGATCCTACTATAGATGGTTGTGAGACACTGTATGGTTGCTGGGAATTGAACTCAGAACCTTGGAAGAACATTCAGAGTTCTTAAACACTGAATGGATTCTCTCCAGCCCAACTTTTTTCCGTCATTTTTTTTTTGTTTTTTGTTTTTTTGAGACCAGAATGCTCATTTCTCTGTGTAGTAGTCATGTTTTCCTGGAACTCACTGTGTAGACCAGAAGGCCTTGTAATCACAGATACCCTTCAACTTCTGCCTCCCTAGAGCTGTGATTAAAGGCATGGGCAACACCCAAGTTTCTTCTGTAATGTTGCACCCATCTTCAGCCTATAGGTCTAGGGTGTCTATCAGACTTCTCAGGGAAGCAGAAAATTTGAAACTGTCTCACCTGTATTGACAGATTGGCAATTTGTCACTCATTTGTCTCTGTCCTGCAGAATATCTGGCAGACTCTTCCATGAATCAGGAACCCAGAAGAACTGCCCCATCTTGTTTTTTCAAGTTCAGCAGTCACTTTCTTGTCTCCAAAGGTTTTGTACAAAGTGCTGGCACAAGGTAGAATGATTTTACTTTCCCTCTGGCAATATCTTCCACTGAACTCTCTTAACTGGTTGTGAATTATTATAAGTGGGTACTGTCAATGCAAATTTTCCCTATCCTTTTATTTAACGTTATAATGAATAAACACTCTTTTAAAACAATGACTATGATTGGCCATTGATGGGGGATGTCTTTCTATGTATATGTTTGTCTTATTGCTTGATAAATATAGTACTCCTGGCCAAAGAAAAAGTAAGTTAGTTGGGACTAGATGTCAAGGAGTATTCTGGGATATGTAGCAAAAAGAAGTCTTGTGATACAGGCAGGAATTGACATGGCAGGCAGAATCCTATATAAGCAGGGACACACAGGAAGTCGCTCTCTTCCTCTTCCTAATGCCATCTTGCTCTTGGTCTTCCTCCTCTTCACTGTGGAAACGTCATGTGATCCCAGGAAGAAAGGACGCCTTCTGCCAGCATCCTCTATAAGATAACTCTTATGATTAAGGTTGATATTTAAAACTGAGCTAGCAAATGAGAAATCCTAGACTTTGGCCAGCAGAATTGAAACTAAAATAAGTCTCTCTGTAATATTTGGAGCCTTAACATGGCAGTGGTCAGAACTTGGGCAGCCTGGTTGAGATGCCCACGAGGCAGCAGGGCTTGGGCAGCTTTGGAGCAAAGACTTCTCATTATAGTCTATCCTTTGAGAATCAAGGGAGGCAAAGTCATTCAAGGCTGTAGAGAACCAATGGCTACATTACTTTACTGATGGTTCTCAGGTCTGTCAGCATCCTCCATTACCAAACATTTTTGGATAACAAATACAGGAGGATTCTAAAAGGGCTGGTAGATTCTTTTATATGCCCAGCATGTAGCTGTTCCTGCCATAACTTTTCTAAGTCCTTTAGCTTCTCAGAGCTCATAGGCCATTGTCCTACCCAGACAGGTTCACCTGAAAGCCATTTTAAGGGTAGAGTTTTCAGGTCCTCTTTAGGTTTACCATTAGTAATTTGATTATGTACAACCTGGATGGTTGGTATCTGTTTTTCAAAGTGCCTTACTATATTTTGTCTACCATCTAGAGGTTGTATATGATTTGCATCTGATTCTTGAGGAATATTAATCTGGGTATTCCATTGCTTTAAAACGTTATGACCCCAGAGATATATTGTGATATCTGCTACATATGGCTTTAACCTTCCTCTCTATCCTTCCAGTCCAATGCAAACAACCAACCTAACACTCTGGCATTCTCTAGATAGAGTTCCAATCCCTTAAAATTTAACATTCGCCTCTTGTAGGGGCCATCTCTGAGGCCAGGACTTTTGGGTTATAATAGTAACTTCTGCCCCAGTGTCCACCAAACCGGTAATAACTTTATTGTTTATTTTTAGTTTCATCTGAGGTCTCTGACCCTTTACAGAAATTTGCCAAATGTGCGGTTTTTGTCTTCTCCAGTCATGTTTGATTCCTCCTAACTAACCAAACTATCATCTAGAGTGCTACTATTCTTTACAATAGGCAGGGTAGTGTGTATTTGTCCTTTGAGAGTTTTTCCTCCACACTGACTGGGAATGACAGGACCTTTCTTTGCTTGGGGGCTTTCTAGAGGTCCCTCAAGGACTTTCCCAATTGTAACATGTTTCCTTGTATGTCTCAGGATGTTCCAATTCAAAGGTCCAGTGTCTGCCCTTACCACATCTCCTTAATAATCTAGGAGGTAGAGGCCCTCTATATGAGACATTGTTAGAATTTACTTGCCTAAAATCACTCCCAATGTGTCCTTATCTGCCACAGTTAAAACATCTAGTATCCTGATACCTTCTCAACCGACTACCTAGGGATAGCTCTTTCTGCCCAACTTCCTATTTCATTACAGTAAGAGCCTCTGGCCTATCGGTGTCTTTTTACACCAATGGGGTTTGCTTCTCCTCCAAAGCTTCTGTACATTAGACATTATATTTGAGATTAGCTGTATAAAAGAGCCACTCTTCCAGTGGTGCTGATCTGATCTTTGAAGGCAAAAGTATCCTTTTGCATAGTGTATTTGCATTTTCATAAGCTAGAGATTGTATGAGTATTTTCTCGAGTCTAAATCTGCTACCTGTATCTCTACTTCCCTGGATAGTCTTTGTAAAAAGTCGGTGAACTGTTCTGTCAGTCCCTGAGCTATTTGAGTGTAAGTTCTACTCTTTCTCCTGGTTCACGAACCTTTTCCCAGCCATTAAAGGCTGCTGCCCTGCAAAGGGACAGTAAGTGCTCATCATATTCAGCCTGAGCCTGGGGGTCAGATAAAGACATTCTCCAAGAATGTTATTTTGGTGAGCTTCACAATATTTCCTTAAGCCTTAAATCTGGAGGGCTTTTCCTTCCTCCCTCCATAGAGACCTCCACTGTATTTGAGTCAAATTTTCAAGCACAGGTGATATTAAATGTTCCCAATCTATGGGTGTTTCTCTATTAAAAGTTGCCTACAAATGTAATAATTCTTTGACATAATGGCTATGGAGAACATATGAGACAACAGCCTCTTTGATTCCTTTTAAATCTTTTACTTGTAAGGGCTCCCATTGATATGCGACATGGCCATTTGGATATATTTTGATAGCAGGTTTTTCTGACATAGTCGCTGGGAAGACCAGTGGTGTGCTCATAACAGCCTTGCGAATGTTTTCCTGATGTTTGTTTGGAATAGGTGGGATAGAGAATGAGACCCAACTCAAACACACACACACACACACACACACACACACACACACACACACACACACCATTAAATTCCAGATGTTCCCAGAGTCTTGCCTCCTTCAGGAGTAATTCCAGATGTTACCATTCTCTCACCACCCCCCACTCACCCAAAACAAATCCTGCTGAGCTACGTTTCTAGCCCTTGGCTCTTTGTTTTGTTTTGTTTTGTTTGCTTGCTTGCTTGCTTATTTGTTTTTGAGACTTTGTAGCCCTGGCTTTTCTGTTGGTACTCATGGTGAGTCCTCTGCCTCATCCTCCCAAGTGCTGAGATCAAAGACACGCACCACCACACCAAGCACCCAGCCCTTGTTTGGTGTGTAAATGGTTTTTCCTTTTACTAGTTTTTTGTTGTTTGTTTGTTTGCTTGCCTGTTTGTTTTTCAAGACAGGGTTTCTCTATATAGTCTTGGCTGTCCTGGAACTCACTCTGTAGACAAGGCTGGCATCGAACTCACCAAGATCTCCCTGTCTCTAACTCACGGTTGCTGTGTGTGCCACCACCCGGCAGAATTTATTCATTTTATGTGCATGGGTCTTTGGCCTGCATGTTCATCTAGTATCCTCAGAGGCCAGAAGAGTTTGTTGATCTCCTGAAGTTACAAATGCTTGTGAACTGCTGGACTCCAACAAGGATCGCCTGCAATAGCTGCTGGTGCTCTTAACCACTGAGCCATCTCTCCAGCCCAGAGAAAGTATCTGACTTTGTAGCTCAGATTGGCCTCAAACTGGTAATCCTGCCTCCTCCTTCTGCCAATACTGGGATTACAGCCAAACTCCAGTCAGGTGTGGCTCCATCCCACAATCCTTCAGAATCCCAAACAATCCACGGCCATCTAGCGGTATCCCACATCCCTGTCTTTTCACTTCCCTTAGATTCTTCCTGAGCATAAATAGGAACTCTAATAGGACATTTAGGCAAGTTCTTCATGTTTCCAGGCCTGGTGTTGCCCTTTGTTGCCTCACATTGGTTGCTTTTGCACACTGAAAATTTTCTAACTGCATTCACTGAGTGGTGATCATCATTCCCAAAGCTGGCTAAGGAATCAGGTTAAGAATTGAGGTTTCCTTTAGATGGAATGTTCTATAGATGTCTGTTAAACCCAACTAAGTCATAATTTATTTTAGTTCCTTTATTTCTCTGTTAAGTTTCCATCTGGTAGTCCTGTCCAGTGGTGAGAGTGTGGTGTCAAAGTCTCCCACTATAGTGTGTGGGGTTTTGAGTGTATTTAAGATTTAGTAATGTTTCCTTTACAAATGTGAGTGCCCTTGTATTTGGGGCATAGATGTTCAGAATTGTTCAGAATTGATAAACTTTTCTCAGCACCACATTCTCTAAATTCGACCACATACTCAGCAGCAAAGTAAACCTCAACAGATACAAAAATTAAAGGAAAATAAATAAAATTGGAATAACCCCATTCATCTTATTGGATAACCATGGTTTAAAGTTAGAGTTCAACAATAACACAAATGGCATAAAGCCTACAGACTCATGGACATTGAACAATGCTCAAACGCATCATTCCTGTGTCAAGGAAAAAATAAAGAAATAAATTAAAGACTTCCTAGAATTCCATTAAAATGAATATACAACATACCCAACTTATGGGACACTTTGAAAGCAATGTTAAGAGGAAAGTTCACAGCACTAAATGCCTACATAAAGAAACTTCAACTCCCACACTGGTGAGTTAGCAGCACACCTGAAAACTCTAGAACAAAAGAAGCAAACTCACCCAGGAGCAGTAGTTGCCAGCAAATAATCAAATGAGGGCTGAAATCAATAAAATAGAAACAAAGAAAACTATACCAAGAATCAATGAAATGAAGAGTTGGTTCTTTGAGAAAATCAACAAGATAGACAATTCTTATCCAAACTAACCAAAAGGCAGAGAGAGAATATCCAAATTAACAAATCAGAAATGAAAAGGGGGACAAAACAAAAGACACTGAGGAAATTTAGAAAAAATCAAAAAAATTGTACTCTACAAAATTGGAAAATGTAAAGGAAATGGACCATTTCCTGGATAGGTATCACATACCATAATTAAACCAAGAACAGATAAACAACTTAAATAGACATATAACCCCTAATTAAATAGAAACCATCATCAAAAGTCTCCCAACCAAAAAAAGGCCAGGGCCAGATAGATTCAATGTAGATTTTTACCAGAAATTCAGAGAAGAGTTAATACCAATACTCGTCAAATTGTTCTATGCAATAGAAACAGTAGGAAGATTGCCAAACTTGTTTTATGAGGCTACAGTTACCCTGATACCCAAATCACACAAAGTCACAACTAAGAAAGAGAATTACAAATCAATTTCCCTCATGATTGTAGATGGAAAAATACTCAATAAAATATTTTCAAACTGAATCGAGGAACACATAAGAAAAGTCATCCAGCATGATTGAGTAGGCTTCATCCCACAGATGCAGGCATAGTTCAACATAAAATAATCTGTCAACGGAATCCACCATATAAACAAACAGAAAAAAAACTACAGGGCCATCTCATTAGATGCTGTATAATCCTTTTACCAAATTTAACACCCCTTCATGATGAAAACATCAAGGACAAAAGAAACATACCTAAACATAATAAGTCAATATTCAACAAGCCAATAGCCAAAATCAAACTCAATGGAGAGAAATTCAAAATGATTCCTCTAAACTTTCCTTGTATATACTCAATACTATAGTTGAAGTTCTAGCTAGAGAAATCAGACAACAAAAGGAGACCAATGGGATACAGATTGGAAAGGAAGAAGTCTAAGTTTCACTATTTGCAGGTGATAAGATAATTTACAGAAGTAACCTGAAAATTCAAGAGACCACCTGCAAGTAACAAGACAAAGCCATAGAAACCACAGGATGATCCCTCTCAGCTTTGACCAATGAGAATATCTGGTACACAGGTATTTCCTGCCAAAATATGACTTTGAGAAATTTCCTCATTGTTTCCGAATGTCAACCAATCAGAAACGAACCCATATTTACTTATGTAATCCTGGAACTTTTGTCATTAAAACCAAGTGGAAGACAGGGAACTTCTCTCCCTTTGGAGGCTGTTGTGTCAGATTGCTAGACAGTGTCCCTCCCTAGGTAGGATAGAACAATCAATAAACCTGCTTCATTTACAGCAGTGGTCTGTCTCCTTGGCCTCTTTGGGGATCCTTTGACTCCAATACAACACCTAGTTCATTTTTTCCAACTTTTGTTTTTCAAGACAGGGTTTTTCTGTGTAGCTTTGAAGCCTACCCCTGGAACTTGCTCTATAAATCAGGCTGGCCTTGAACTCATAGAGATCTGTCTTCCTCTGGCTTGTGAGTGCTGGGATTAAAGGTGTGTGCCACCAACGCCCAACATCCTCTATGCTTTTTATTAAGTTGACCTAATCTGCATGGTGAAAAAGCTCCCACCAGGCTCCCCAAAACTTAAAACAGCCAGATGTTTCATTTGCGACGCCTCTCTGAAGGCACTTTTTGAGTGCCCTCATTCCTCTCATGGTGGTATACACACTCCTAGATTTCACATTAAAAATATTGTTACTATTTTTTTCTTCCTCTGTGTATCCCTGGTTGTCCTGGAACTCCCTGTGTAGAGCAGGCTGTCCTCGAGCTCACACAGCATCTCCTGCCTCTTCCTCCTAAGTGCTGTATTAAAAGCACACACCACATTCACCCAGCTAAAAATATTAATTTTTTTTACACTAGAAGGATGCAACAACAGTTTGGAGTATATATGTTATCCAGGCAGATTACTCTTGTCTGTAATTCTAGAAGATTAATACTGGTGTGTGTGTGTGTGTGTGAGAGAGAGAGAGAGAGAGAGAGAGAGAGTGAGAGAGAGAGAGAGAGAGAGAAATAGAGAGAGAACAAATAATAAATAATAGACGTAGTATAGAATACTGTGTTATTGGTGGGTGTGCACTTCTGCATGAATGTATGTGTTTTGCCCTCACACATGTAGGAGCCCATGAGGGCCACAAGAGTAATTGTGTCCTCTGGAGCTGTAGTCACCAATGGTTGTGAGCCCACTTTGGTTGGCCTAATTAACATGCCCAATTAAAATTAAACACCTCATCCTAATCAGAGGTTTCCCCTTTCCCTTTATAAAGGGGCATTTGTCTATTTGCCAAGTCTGTGTCCTCTCTACCCAGAGACAGTTCTGTGTCCTCCACTGGGGAACAAATATCCCTTCTCCCTTTCCCTTGTTCCCGTCCCCTTCTCTCTCATCCAGTCTCCTGTCTTTGTCTATTATTCCCTGCCTTGTGGGGCAAAGACCTCTCCTTTGTGCTGAGAACTTGGTCTTGGAGTGTGCTGAGCAGTACCAATCCCTAAGGATAGAGAGCAAAACCTTAAATGTTATAGTAACTGTGACTATTCACAGCCTAGATTTGGAACATTGGGTGTGGTTACTTAGCTACAGCACTAAGCTCCAGGGGTGGGGTGTTAGGGGAACCAACTAAATTTAGGACCTGAGATATTTCTGTATTCGAGGCCAGCCATCCAGGCCTACACAGAGAAAGCCTGTCAAGAAAACAAAAAAATAAATAAATAAACAAAAATGAAACAAAAACATGCATCCTTAACCATGGTGGAAAAAAACTACAAATGGCCCTCACACATTATTTTAAAAATATGCATCACAACAGGCCTTCTGGCACACACCTTTAATCCCAGGGATCTAGAGGCAGAGGCAGGAGGATCTCCATTAATTTGAGGTCAGGCTGGGCAAGGAGGAGAGTTTCAGTTCACATATGGGTACATAGTGAATTCCTGACCCCGGTTAAGTTTTTTAAAATTAAAATATTTTTAAAAATTATTTTTAAATCATGTCCTGCATTTAATCAATCATTTTTTGGAAAGGGTTTCTGCATGTAACCTCCGGTTCAGCAGAGCTCCATTTGCCTCCGCCTCCCGGATGTTGGGATTAGAGGCGTGTGGCCCTGCCCAGATCTAATTAAGAAAATTAACATGAGACCTCACCACAGTATAAAATCCCAGACTATCCCACTCTGTGGCGCAGTCGATCCTACCTAACAACACAGTCACAACGAGGTCTGCAGATTTACCCTGCTGTAGAGGATTGGAGATGGTTTTGCTTAAATGTCCAAGCTCTGCATCGCAGTGCGCACAGTCTAGGGATGAGTCTCCTGCTCCAAGGCCTTCGATGTCAGGTGAGCTAAGGGCAGGAGCCCTGGGGAGAGAGGGGTTGGGGTGCGGAGGTCCCTGGCTGCTTCAAATAGGAGGTGTTCAAATTGGGGTTCACAACTAGATCCAATCATGGGTTACCGTTTCTCCAGGTCTTTTACAACCTCTGCTTCTGTGTTGCCTCCTTTTATTCCCTTTGCCTTCTGAGGTTAGAACCCACGGTGTGGCGAGTGGTAAGCACGGGTTCCACTGCACAGTATCAACCTGCCTTCTGTTAAACATTTTTGAATCAAAGTATGTGTCTGTGAGGGGTGACTTCGAGTGTCCCTGGAGGCCAGAAGCGGGCGAGGGATCTCTTATGAGCCAGAGGTCGTGGTTGTTGGCAACAGAACTGGACTCCTTTACAAGAGGGGAGTGACATCTGTGCCGGTGACCTTAGAGTTTAAGGCCGGTGTGGACCGGCTGGTGCGAACAGAACTGCGCACAGAACTGGATCCTCTGAAAGAGCATCAAGTGCTCTTAACCACAAAGCCATCGTTACAGCCCCACAAAATATTTTAAAACTACATTTATTTAAAAAATACATTTTTATCTCCTGCTCTACAAATAAAACAATTGTATTATTGATTAGTGTGTATTAACAAAATAATGATTCTCATATTTTTAGAGACATTGGATCGTATTTATTCCCCTACTATGTTCTCTAAGGCACTTGCCACTTTTTTCCCACGTCTTTCCTATCTTGCTTCCTCACCTCTATTTCTCTCCCTCAGTTCAGTGTTTAGCTGTGGGTGTCTGCTCTGCTTCCATAATCTACTGGATGAAGGCTCTAGGATGGCATATAAGGCAGTCATCAGTCTCATTGTACGGGAAGGGCATTTAGGGTAGCCGCTCCACCATTGCCTGGATTCTCCGTTTGTGTCTTCCTTGTAGATCTCTGGAAATCTCCCTAGGGACAGACCTCTCCTCTACCTATAATGACTCCCTCTGTTATGGCAACCCTAATCCTGCTTTCCTCTATTCTTCTACCCACTAAAACATTCTGTTACCCCCTCTTTCTCTTCTCCAATCCTCTCCTCTCCCTCTCATTCTTCCAGCTCCCTCGCTCCTACCCTCATGCTCTCAATTAGATCAGGAAATCCTGTCCCCTTCCTCTTCTGTGGGGTCCATGCATTCTTCTTGTAGGATCCTCCTTGTTTCCTAGTTTCTTTGGTAAACAGGATTGTAGGCTGGTAATATTTTGCTGTATGTCTAAAATTAATATATGAGTGAATACATATCATGTTTGTCTTTTTGTGGCTGGATTACCTCACTCAGGATGGTTTCTTCTAGTTCCATCCATTTGCTTACAAATTTCAAGATTCCATTGCTTTTTTCCACTGAGTAGTACTCCATTGTATAAATGTACCAAATTTTCTCTGTCCATCCTTCCATTGAGGGGCATAGGTTGCTTCCAGGTTCTGGCTGTAACAAACAATGCTGCTATGAACATAGTGAAACATAAGTCCTTGTTGTATGAATGTGCATTCTCTGGGTATATGCCCAAGAGAGGAATTGTTTTATCTTGAGGTAGAATGATTCCCATTTTCCTGAGAAACTGTCATAATGATTTCTAAGGTGGTCTTCAAGTTTGCACTCCTACCCTCAATGGATGAGTGTTCCTGTATCTCTACATCCTCTCCAACATAGACTGTCATTGGTGTTTTTTTATTGCCATTTTGACCAGTGTAAGATGGTATATCAGAGTTTTTTTGAGTTGCATTTCCCTAATTGCAAGGATTTTGAGCACTTTGAGTGTCTTTCAGCCATTTCAGATTCCTCTTTTGAGAATTTTCTAGTTAGTTCTGCACCCCACTTTTATTTTCATTGTTTGGTATTTTGGTGACTAGCTTCTTGAGTTCATTGTATGTATTGGTAAAACACCTCTCTGTCAGATGTGAGGTTTGTGAAGATATTTTCCCATTCTGTGGGCTGTCATTTTGTCTTATCAACTGTGTCCTTTGCCTTACAGAAGCTTCTCAGTTTCAGGAGGTCCTGTTTATGTGTTGTTGATCTTAGTTTCTGTGTTTACTGGAGTTATGTTCAGGAATCAGTCTCCTGTAACCATTCGCTCTAGGGTACCTATTTGTTGAGGTTTTTGATCCATTTAGACTTAAGTTTATGCATGGTAATAGATGTGGATCTATCTGCAATCTTCTGCATGTCAGCATCCAGTTATGCCAGCACCATTTGTTGAAGATGCTTGCTTTTTTCCATTGTATAAATTTAGCTTCTTTATCAAAAATCAGGTGTTCATAGGTGTGTGGATTAATATCAAGGTCTTCAATTTGATAAGATTGGTCCACCTATCTGGCTTTGTGCCAATTCCAAGCTGTTTTCATTACTATAGCTCTGCAGTATAGCTTGAAGTCAGGGATGGTGATGCCCCCAGATGACCCTTTCTTTGTACAAGATTGTTTTAGCTGTCCTGGATTTTTTTGTTTTTTCCATATGAAGTTGAGTATTGTTCTTTCAAGGTCTGTGAAGAACTGTGTTGGGATTATAATGGGGATCACATTGAATCTGTAGTTTGCTTTTGGCAAGATTGCCATTTTTACTCTGTTGATCCTACCTATCCAAGAGCATGGGAAAACTTTCCATTTTCTGGTAATCTTTAATTTCTTTCTGTAAAGTTTCACATTTCTTACTGCACAGGTCATTCACTATTTTGGTTAACATTACCCCAAGATATTTTATGTTGTTTGTGGATATTGAGAAAAGTGATGTTTCTCTGATATCTTTCTCATTGCATTTATCATCTATATATATTAGGGCTACTGTTTTTTGAGTTAATTTTATATCCTGCTCCTTTGCTGAAGGTGTTTATCAGCTGTAGGACTTCCCTGGTAGAGTTTTTCGGATCACTTGTATTCACTATCATGTCATCTGCAAATAGTGAAAGATTGACTTCTTCATTTCCAGTTTGAATCCCCTTGATCACTTTTGTTGTCTTATTACACTAGTTAGAACTTAAAGGACAATACTGGAGAAATAGGGAGAGAATGGACAGCCTTGTATTTTTCCTGATTTTTGAGGAATCACTCTTTGAGTTGCTCTGCTTTGAGTTTCTCCATTAAGCTTAAGGTTTGCTATATATTGCTTTTATTATGTTGAGGTATGTTCCTGTTATTCCTGTTCTCTCCAAGACCTTTATCATGAAGGGGTGTTGGATTTTGTCAAAGGCTTTTTCAGCATCTAGTGAGATGATCATGTGATTTTTCTTTCTCAGTCTGTTTATATGGCAGAGTATATTGATGATGGAATTTCCTATGTTGAAGCATCCTTGCATCCCTGAGATGAAGCCTACTTGATCATGGTGGATGATATTTCTGATGTGTTCTTGGATTCAATTTGCCAGTATTTTATTGAGCCTTTTGCATCATATTCATGAAGGATATTGGCTTGTAATTCTCTTTTTTAATTGTGTCTTTGTGTGGCTGAGGTATCAAGGTAATTGTAGTCTTGTAAAGAGAGTTTGGCAATGCCCCTTCTTCTTCTATTGTGTGTAACAATTTGAGGAGTACTGGTACTAGTTCTTGTGTGAATTTCTGGTAGAATTCTGCAGTGAAGTCATCTGGCACTGGGCATTTTTTGTTGGCAGACTTTTGATGACTGCTTGTATTTCATTTGTGTTTATAATTCGATTTAAGTTGCTTATCTGTTCTTGATTTAATTTTGGTAAGATCTATCTATCCAGAATATTGTCCATTTCCTTTAGATTTTCAAATTTTGTGGAGTACAGTTTTTCAAAGAATCATCTCTGGATTTCCCCAGTGTTTGTTGTTATATCCCCCTTTTCATTTCTGATTTTGTTAATTAGCATGGTCTCTCTTTCTTTTGTTTACTTTGGTTGGAAGTTTGCCTTTCTTGTTGATTTTCTTGAAGACATTGAGTCTTCATTGAGTCTTTGGAATGTTTTCCTAGTTTCTACTTTATGGATTTCAGCCCTCAGGATGATTACTTCCTGGCGTCTACTCCTCCACTGTGACTTTGCTTCCTTTTCTTCTAAAGCTTTCAGTTGTTGTGTCAAATCTCTAGTGTGACTATACTCCAGTTTCTTCATGTTTTCTCCAGGTTTTATGAAAGGGTTTCTCTGTGTGGTTCTGGCTCTTCTGGAACTCACTCTATAGATCAATCCTCTTGTGTCTGTCCCACCTCAGTGTTGGGATTAAAGGTATGCCACCATGCTCCACTTATTTATCATAATTTTTAGTTTAGTTATTATTTTATTTCTCCAATTTTTTAAATTTTGTTTTCTGTCTTCTGAGAGAATGGGTATTTTTGTGAGTCCAGGTTATTTAGCTTATCGGAATGGTCTGCAGTTCAACTCAGTTGCCCACACACCAGATTATCCAATGTAATTGTTTCCTTCATCCACTGACTCACTGATAGACATCTAAACTGATTGCATCTCTTGGCTACTGCAAATAGGACGACAGTCAGCAGGATGTTCATATAACTCTCCCTTTGGCCTGTGGGGAGGAAAGATACAGCTGAACCACACAGTAATCAGTAGTTCTCATGTTCTGAGAAACTTCCATACTGCTTTCCTAGTGGTCTCACTGATTTACATTTCCACTGAGTGTAGAGAGACCCTATCCCTGTCCTCACTATAATTTGTGCTGTGCTCTCTCTCTCTCTCTCTCTCTCTCTCTCTCTCTCTCTCTCTCTCTCTCTGTCTCTCTCTCCTTCCCCAAATCATTTTCATTAGCTTTTCCTGGTGGCACACACCTTTAATACCAGTGCTTGGGAGGCAGAAGCAGGAAGACCCCTGAATTTCAGGTCAGCCAGGTCTACACTGAGTTGTCTCAAACAGAACAAACAAAACATAACAAAACAGAGACAGAGTTTCAGTACATAAGTTTGTGAGCATTTGTGTTGCCACCAAGTCTGGTGACCTGAATTGGGGTTTGGAATTCATACGGTAGAATGGTAGAACCAACATCTGCATGTTGTCTTCTGACCTCTACACGTGTTCAGTGGTATGTGTATGCACACAGAAGAAGAAATAAAAGAATGCAATTTAGCGATTTTATTTATTTATTTATTTTGATTTTTTTCAAGACAAGGCTATTCTGCCTCCTGATTGCTGCAATTAAAGAGTTGCACCACCACTGCCCAGCTTGTCTTTTCAGAATTTTAAAAATGTGCTTAGTGGTGGTGATGGTTGGCTTTAATCCCGACACTTGGGAGGCAAGGCAGACACAAAGGCAGGTGGGTCCCTCAGAATTCCAGCCAGCCTGGTCTACAGAGCAAGTACTAGCATATCCCCAGCTACACATGTTTTCAAAAATAAACCCAACAAACCAAACAATGAAACAAAAATCAACCAAGCAAAACATTTTAAAACAAGTGTTCTTACCTCTCTCTTCAGCAGGACAGACATTTCAAGAGCTTCCTTACTCCACCATATTCAGCACGGAACAAATTGGGGTCCTCCAAGAGGCCTTTGACAGCAACATGTTCCCATCCAATGAAGAAAGCCAAGAACTAGCTTCAAGGCTCCAGCTTAAAGACACAGTGGTGAAGGTTTGTGTTTAAGAGTCACTCACCCTAGTCAGCTAAGAAAGGCATCTACTGGGCTTTGACGTTGTCACTTCAAGTTTTAAGATTATTTTATGAATGTGTATGCCCACTTGTTTGTATATGCACCATGTGTATGCCTGGTGCCTGAGGAGGCCAGAAGAGGTTGTCATATCCCACAAAGCCAGTTACAGGTGGTGGGTGCTAGGTGTGGAACATGAGTCCTCTGCAAGAAGAGCAGGTCCTCCTAACCACTGAGGTATCTCTCCAGTTGCAAGCCCTTCCTTTCCGTTTTTTTTGTTTGTTTGTTTTTGTTTTGTTTCTTTGAGACAGGGTTACTCTGTGTCGGTCTGGTAGGCCTGGAACTCACTCTGTAGACCAGTGTGATCTTTAACGCAAAGAGACCCACCTGCCACTGCTTCTCCAGTGCACAACCACGGCCTGACCCTTTCAGTTTGATGACAGAGCATCTCTTGTACCTAACACCAGTCTTGATCTCCGGATGGATCTTCCACTTTTGAAAGTGCTGGGATTATAGTCATATGCTGGCCCATGCCTGATTTTCAAAGAGACATTGGTATTACTTTATTCTTGAGACAGGGTTACTGAATTTTCTATGTAGAGCAGGCTGTCCCAGATGTTACAGAGTTACTAATTCCTCAGCCTGTGAAGTACTAGGATTAAAGGTGAGGACCCAAACCCTCACCTTCAATATGCTTCGTTTTTCTTTTTCAGACAGGGTTGCTCTTTGTAACAGTTCTAGCTGTCCCTGGAACTCACCTTGTAGACCAGGCTGGCCTTCAACTCACAGAGATCTGCTTGCCTCTGTTTCTCTTGAGTGTTGGGATTAAAGGTGTACCTTCAATGGTTTTTTTGAGACAGTTTCTCTGTAACTTTGGAGGCTGTCCTGGAATTCACTCTGTAGACCAGGGTTGATCTTCAACTCCCAGAGATTTCCCTGTCTCTGCCTTCTGAGTGCTGGTTTTAAAGGCATGCACTACCACTGCCTGGCCTCTTTCAACTTTTTTTAACAGTTCCTGTTCATTGACAGTGGTATTACCCAGGCAAGGATGCTAGACACTGGGTGGATTTATTTCATGGGCACACATTTTATTATAGTACACTAAGACTCTCCTAGAAGATTATAAATATAATATCTGCAGTTCCCACGGAAGCCTCTCGGATCCCAGCCCACACGGATAAAAAACAACACATTCTTAAATGGCTTGGTTTCTATATTCTCTTGTGTTGTGTTGATAAAACATATAATTAGCCCAGGCTGGTCTCAAACTTATATAGCTAAGGATGACCCTGAACTTCATGGCTCCACCTCCAAAGTGCTGGGCTCACAGGTGTGTGCCACCACATATGGCCCAGAATATCATCCTTGACAATCTGAACTGGCTTAGTGTCTTGTGAGCTGGGGTTGGATAATGCTGCCTGTTGCTGCCACTGAGAGTCCCACACCACCTACCTTCCTGGACCCAGAATAGGAGAGACTAGAAAGAATATATTTAGATAAACGTGAGGCGATTAGTAACTAGGCTCTCATACCCAACCCCATTCCTGAGGATCCTCCATTTCTCCTCTGCACCTATTTCTTAATTAACCTGCTGTCAGGCTAACAGTAATGGGCTAAGTTGGAAGAGTTATTGCTTTGAATGCACAAAGTCTTGAGTTCTATCCCTGGCACAGAATATACTCATCGTGTCTCAAAGAAATAAATGAATAAGAGATGAATTTCTAGGGCAGGACACATGGTTCAGTTGTTAAGAGCACTGGCTGTTGCTGCAACAGATATGGGTTCAATTCTCATCACCCATATGGTGGCTCATGGCAACCTGTAACTCAAGGTTGGGGTGTTCTCATGCCCTTTCATGTCTCCATGGACACTGCATGTTGACAGAAACATAAATAAAAATAACAAAAAAAAAACAGGCATAGTGTTGCACATCGTTAATCCCAGCACCCAGGAGGAAGAGCAGGTTGATCTCTGTGAAATCCAGGACACCATGGTCTACAGATTTCCAGGACAAAACAGAAAAACCCTGGATCAACAAACCATGTATATCACAATATATATATATATATATATATATATATATATATATATATATATTCTTTAAATCCTGTCTCTTTAGTATCTTTAAAAAATGGATGGGCAATGGGAGGATGGTTGAGAGAGGGAAATTGGATTGATATATAAAATAAGATTGTTGCATATCCAGAAAAAATCAAAACAAAAACAAAAAACCAAAGAGCAAAAAAGAAAATACCAGGCTGGGCATTGGTAGCCTTTAATTGAAGCACCTGGGAGGCAGTGGCAGGCAGATCTCTGTGAGGTTGACACCAGACTCATCTTCAAAGAGAATTCTAGGGCTATCTCAAATCCTACAGAGGAACCCTGTCTCAATAATACCCCCCCAAACCACCAAAAACACATAAGATTTTTTCTAACATAAATAAAATTAATAAAAAAGATGAAAAGTTTTTTAAAAGGATTTGAAAACATTTTTTCTTGTTCTTAGATGTGGTTTAGAAATCAACGAGTCAAACTTCAGACACATCAGTGGAACCATCATGGGAGCTCAAATCTGGCGGCATCCAGGAAGGTCAAGAAAGCTAAAAGACCATCATACAACCAGGCATCAAGTGAGATGACTCCATCATCCAACCAGGCCAAGAGACAAAAAAAAGCATCATCCAACCAGGTACCAAGAGAGATGAAGGCATTATCCAACCATTCATCAAGAGGGATGGATGCATTATTCAAGCAGGCACCAAGAGAGATGGGTGTATCATCCAACCAGGCCAAGAGAATGAGAAAATCATCATCCAACCATGCACTGAGAGAGATTGATACATCATCCAATCAGCCACCGAGTGAGATGGATGCATCATCCCACCAGGCACCAAGAGAGATTGATACATCATCCATTCAGCCACCGAGTGAGATGGATGCATCATATAGCCAAACACTGAGAGAGGTGGAAGCTTTATTGGATCAGGCACTGAGAGAGATGGATGAATCATCCAACCAGGCATCAAGTGAGATAGATGCATCATCAAACCAGGCAGTGAGAGAGATGCATGGATCATCCAACCAGGCCAAGAGAATGAGAAAATCATCATCCAACCATGC
This sequence comes from Cricetulus griseus, assembly GCF_003668045.3. Lineage (NCBI taxonomy): Eukaryota > Metazoa > Chordata > Mammalia > Rodentia > Cricetidae > Cricetulus > Cricetulus griseus. The sequence goes on along the minus strand of NC_048602.1, from coordinate 7,778,109 downwards.
ACTGAGAGAGATTGATACATCATCCCACCAGGCAGCAAGAGAGATGGGTCCATCATCCAATCAGCCACCGAGTGAGATGGATGCATCATATAGCCAAACACTGAGAGAGGTGGAAGCTTTATTGGACCAGGCACTGAGAGAGATGGATGATTCATCCAACCAGGCATCAAGTGAGATAGATGCATCATCAAACCAGGCACTGAGAGAGATGCACGGATCATCCAACCAGGCACCAGAGGTGGGTGCATTATTGAACCAGGTACCGAGAGAGATGGGAGTATCATCAAGCCAAGCACTGACAGAGTTGGATACACTATTGAACCAGTTACTGAGAGAGATGGATGCATCATCCAACCAGGCCAAGAGACTGAGAAAACCATCATCCAACCACACACTGGGAGAGATAGATGCATCATCCAACCAGGCCAAGAGAGTGAGAAAATCATCATCCAACCAGGCACCAATAGAAATGGGTCCATCTTCCAACCAGGCACTGAGACAGATTGGTGCATCATCAGACCAGCCACCGAGCAAGATGGATGCATCATCCAGCCAAGAACTGAGAGAGGTGGAAGCATTATTGAGCCAAGCACTGAGAGAGATGGGGGGAATCATCTAACCTGGCATCAAGCGAGATGGATGCTTCATCAAACCAGTTATTGAGAGAGAAGGATGCATCATCCAACCAGGCATCAAGAGAGATGGGTGCATTATCCAACCAGGCACCAAGAGAGATAGATTCATTACTCAACCAGGCACTGAGAGAAATGAGTGCATTATCCATCCAAGAATCAAGACAGATGAGTGCATTATCTAACCAGGCACCAAGAGAGATAGATGCATTATTCAACCAGGCACTGAGAGAGATTAATTCATTATCAATCCAGGCATCAAAGACATGGTTGCATCATCGAACCTGGCACCAAGGTAGATGGATGCGTCATTGAACCAGGCACTGAGAGACCTGAATGTATTATCCAATGAGGCATCAAGAAAGATGGATGAATCATTTAAACATGCCAAGACAATGAGAGGAGCACCATCTAAGCACATGAAATCCCTGAAAGATGATGAAATCTTTGCACCCAAGGCTGACTGTGCCCAGCTATTGAGTACCAGTGGCTCAGACAACAGTGACCAAGAACCATGGAAGAATTTTGGAACCAAGCAACCTGAAGAGTCTGGTGCCTCTGTAGGGAAGTACGAGGAGTATTCTGAGCTTTCGGCCATCTACCAAAGCAGCCTTGGGCTGATCCAGCCTCCCTCGATGTCTATGCCCTTTGACATAGACATGTTAGTCAAAATGTATAACCTGCCTGAGTATGATGACCCCCAAGACATTGATAAGTATTTCTACTCAGGATGCCTTGACTGACCGACAAATGATTCCATAGCTTTGAAGAAAGATCTGAAAAAATCACAGTTCCCTTTTTTACAGAGGGAGATTACCAGAATTCCACTCTCACAGTATTTTTCTAGCTGAGTTTCCAAACTGCCTCTTCAGGGAGTTAACAGGGCAGGGGGTGTAGAGACCCCAGAGGTCTGAGCAGGTGCTGGACAATTCCTAGAATTTCTTCCTTGGCTAACTCAAGCATAGACACAGGTGTACTGATTAATCCTGCTGTGGTGTTTGAATGAAAATGGCCCCTATAGGTTCTTAGGTCTGCGTGCTTGGTCCTCAGTTAGTGAAACTGTTAGAGAAGGATTAGGAGATGTGGCCTTGTTGAGGATGTGTCACTGAGGGTGGGCAGGGACATTTCAAAAGCCCATGACAGATCCAGTTTCTCTCTCTGCCTGCTGCTTGAGGATCAAGATGTAAAGCTCTCAGCTCCTGCTCCAGCACTTTGCCTGCTTCCCCTATGATGATTATGGACTAACCTCTAAAAGTGTAAGCAAGCCCCAATAAAATGCTTTCTTTCATCAGAGTTGCCTTGGTCGTGGTGTCTCTTCACATCAATAGAACAGTAACTAAGATACATTCCTTCAATTTATTTTTTTCTGTGCTGAGGCTAAATTTCAAGGCCTCTAGCATGCTATACATGGGTCTACTACTATGGAGATATACAAACCCCCAGCTCTGATGAGGGGTATCTTTCTGTGTGGTGGGAATATATGTTTCTCTTATTGATTGAGGAATAACACTGCTTTGGTCAATGGACAGGCAGGATGTGGCCAGGCAGAAGTATAGGCAGGGTGGCCATACTAGGAGAAGAATGGGAAGAGGAACACAGAGTTACCAGAGAGGCCCTGCAGCTGCTGAGAAAGAAATAAACCCAGTGTCACTGGTAAGCCAAGACCAAGTGGAGATACATAGATTAATAGAAAGAGGTTATCGGTAGTGGTGGCAGTGCTGGCCTTTAATCCCAGCACCTGGGAGGCAGAGGCAGGCAGATCTCTGTGAGTTTGGGACCAGCCTGGTCTACAAGAGCTAGTTCCAGGACAGCCTCCAAAGCCACAGAGAAATTTTGTCTTGAAAAAAAAGAAACAAACAAATAAGTTAATCATTGAGAGAGAGTTAGCCAAATAAGCCTTAGCCATCAACCAAGCAGTTTATAATTAATACAAGCATTTTTTTGTCTTTTTGGGACTAAATTGCTGTTGGACTGGGCAGAACAGAAACTTTATCCACATAGCTCCTCGTGGGGGGTCTAGGCAGGGGTTCTACCATTGATCCATACCGCCAGCCCCTCAGTGGTGCATTCTAGGCAATGTGCTCTACCACTGAGCCAGGACCCCAGCCTCTCTCTGGGGGAATTCTAGGCAGGGGATCTTCCACTGAGCCATGTCTCCAATATCCATTCATTATTCCTGGAAGGAGTTTGTTTCTGAGTGTCCTGACATTTATAGCTTCTATCTGAGAGACTGAGTCCTAAACCTAGATCTGAAAGGGGATAGTGAAACCATTGCAGCTTGGATGGAAAGGGATCCTGGCAGTTGGGAGCCAAGCAATACCACAAAATTACACGGTGCAACAAACCTCACACAAGAGGTTTATTGGGATGGAAAGGCCCAGGATGGTGGCTGCCTCTTCCTGGGCAAGAAACAGCAGAGAAGTGAACATAAGTCAGGGCTTATAAAGAGTCTCTAGGGATTATGGTTGGAACTTTTCAGGGTGAAGCTTTCCAGGATAGAGACTGGTGGGATCTCAAATCCAGAGATTGGGCTTTTTAATATTTAAGGTGGAAAAGGTTCCAGCCATTAGAGCAGTTAGAGAGTTCTTTGGATGGAACCTTGCAATTGGAGATCCTGGGGGAGGTGCATGGCCACTCATATGACCCGAGTGACTCACATTCCCTGCTTTTTGTTTATTGATAAACAATCAGGTCACAGGAGATGTTATCATTAGACTACTTCCTGCTAATTTGAGTTGTCCAAGTACTTTGTGCAAACTTGATCTTCACGATCAAGGTATAATCCGGAGTCCTTGACCTCTGGCTCTGTAGCGAAGGGCAGGTATTCCTGTAATAGCAACAAATCACAAGTCAACTTAAAAATCTTTTAAATTTCACTGGGTGGTGGTGTTGCTCAGAATTAATCCCAGAAATCGGTAGGCAGGGGCAGGTGCTTCTCTGTGATTTCAAGGCCAGCCTGGTCTACAGAGTTCCAGGACTAGCTAGGGCTGTTGCACATAGAAACCCTGTCTGAAAAAGAAAAGAAAACAAACAAAAACAAAAGAAAAACAGATATCTTTTGAATCTGTTGTTGAAGAAATCTAGACAAGAAGTTTATAAGGCAGGGTGCAGCTAGTAGGATTATAGAAGGTGAAGAAAGGGGGTCAAGAATGGTGATATCCACCTCATGTTGGACTTCTCATGAGACACTGGCCAGAGGCTTCAAACTGTTTCTTACATTTTTTGGAGATTTATCTGTATGACTAGCAAGTGGCAAGCTCCATTCTCTGAACCCAGACATACTTTATTTGTACAAGGAAGACATCACCACGTGTCCCACTCTTCATCTAAAATTTAGAAAATGTTACATGAAAATCTATGTATAATAAGCGCAATATCTATCTATAATATATACAGGACAATAATTACATTAACAACCTCTGGCCCATTAGCATATGACACATTCCAAGAAAATACTCCATTATCTATTCTTTTAGGGTGAGTCCAAAGTCTCGATCCTAATTTAATTTCTATTCTAATTTGCATTATCAAATTATCTTTTAAACCTATTTCACTTAATACATCTATAGTGAGTTTCATTACCGATTCTGGTGAACAGGGAAATCTATAACAACTATTTAGTCTTCAACTCCCTCAGAGACCAAGAAGAAAATAATATTGAGCAAACAGGAAGTGTGAGCAAGAGACCAAGAGACTTCCAAAAACTGTGAGAAATGACAGAAACAGCTGGCTACCTCTGTGTGTGTGTGTGTGTGTGTGTGTGTGTGTGTGTGTGTGTGTGTGTTAGTATAAAACTACAGACTAGTTATTCATTTCTTTCCACTTGGGAGAACAAGCTGTTGGTGAACAAGTGAGTTGTCAGTTGTCAGGAATTGTTTTGGAGAACAATCAATTAATTACTTCTCAGGGATTAGATATTGAAACCAGTGTCTGTCACCCTGGGAACTCTTCAGTCTTCAGACTTCCTGCTCCTTTACCTGAAAGTCAGCCTTTTCAGATTCAACCTGGAGGATAGCCAGGGTGTTTCACAATTCTTTTCAGGACAATCAGAGTAAGTATGGGCAATCCATCTTGTTGTGGATGCTTGTAATCCTCCAAGTGTTCTGGGATTTCTTCGAGTTCGGGTTCACTAATAAATATGTTTACCAGCATTAAAGACCAACAGAATATGGAATTGAAATTTTTTAGGGATTTAAATGACAATGAGACACAACATTTCCTGGCAACAGCAAATACATCAGAGAGGAAGATGGGCTTTGAGGAGACTCATGGAGTTTGCCTTCAGTATGGTAGAAATAGCCATCTGGGCAAGAAACTTCTCTTGCCTGGACTGGTTGACTTTATGCTGGATAAAATGGACATGAAGGACACACAGGAAAGTGTCTGCTGAACTTGAAAAAACAGGATGGGACAGCTCTGCAGGTTTCTGTTTCATGGAAGAGTCTGCCAGACATTCTGCAGGTCATATAGAGAAATTACTGACAAATTGCCAATCTGCCAATATAGGTGGGGCAGTTTCAAATTTCCTACTTCCCTGAGAAGTCTGATAGACACTCTAGACCTATAGGCTGAAGATGGATGGCCCAATGTTGCAGAGTAACTTTGGGCGACTGTCCAGGAAGCAAGATGTCTCTGTCAATTCTAGAGTTTATATATTATCCTTGTGTGGTATTTGATGGAGTTGAAGACAGATAGCTATGGTTTTACTAATTTATGATAAAAGGCAAGTTACACATAAATCTTTAGACTCACAAAGATAGGTTGGATGATAGGACATTTTCTATAAATTTTGGTAATTGTTAATCAACTGAATATTATTAACTATAGTTCTGGTTAGATAATTATTTTGTTACATATTATTTTACTATGTTAAAGTTAAATCTTTCTTTTTATTTAGACATAAGAGAGGAGATGATGGGGGAATGTCCTCCTATATATGTTTCTCTTATTGGTTGAGGAATCAAACTCTGTCCAGTAGTGAGGCAGGAAGTATTAGTGGGCCTACCAGAGGAGGAGAATTCTGGGAGAGAGTGGAGAAAGAAGCCACCAGGGAGACACCAAGAAGCTATTGGGAAGATAGGAAAACTGGCTTTCTCTGGTAAGATAAGGCCATGTAGAAATACAGAGATTACTGGTTATGAGTTAATAATTAAGACAGAGCTAGCCAGTAAGAAGCCTAAGCCATCAACCAAACAGTTAATAATTAACTTAAGTCTCTGTGTGTTTATTTGGGGCAAACAGTTTGGGACCAGGCTGAACAGAAATTGGGTCTACATATATCAAGTTGTAGAATCTTGTCTTTTCCCTCCCTGACTGGTTGACAAAGAAGGAAGATAACCCCTGAGGAACAAAGACCTCCTCTTTCTGCTTTAAGTAAACATAATCCTCACTGACTTTGTAGCACTTATGTTGGCCCCATAAGTCTGTTTGGCCCTGGAGGATAAGGACGGTCTGAGCCACCTATTGGAGACCCTGGATGAACTGAGAAGAAAACCAATGGGAAATAGGTAGGGAAGTATCCAGTCCAACCTCTCCAGTGGCAACACCAGCTTTTATACCCAGGACTTCTGGGAAGGGTATGACTGCAATGGATCCTTTCATGCTGCTATAAATCCTGTAATGGGAATCATCAAGGGTTCTTCACCACATCCCACCGCCTAGTTTTGGGAAAAGGCACATTAGGACACAAGTCCCAGATCACCCATCAGGTAGGCATTGATAAGTTTAGTGCCGCAGAGAATTGAGGCATTGAGAATGATTTGGACATAGGAGGCTGGGTGGAAGTATTAAGGGCATGGTATTATTGCTGTCTGCATAATCCAAGGTGCCCACAAGGTGTGTTCCTGAGGATTTAAAGCAGGCTGTGATACCAAAGAGAGGTGTGGGAGAAACAAGGGGTGATGTCCTATTTGGTTTAGAGCAATCAATGAGAGCCGAGATGAGAGAGACTAATCAGACAATGGGTGAGGTCCCAAAGATGGTCGTGAGTTTGACCCAGAGACACACAACCAATATTCTCTAAAGTGGTCAGGCAGAGAGGTACTCAGTAGCTGAGATGCAAGGTTGAAGTCTGAAATAAGGGGTGGTATGACAGGGGGGTGGGATCAATATCCTCTAAAATGCTTGATACTAGGGATGTAAGGACCACAGCTTCTACCATGCCTGTACATAGAGTTTGAGAGCATGGGTGTATACCCTCTGCATTTTGGTTGTGCCTGACGGGCAGCTGTGAGAAGTGCCACAGGACTGGCCCTCCTCTCTCATCTGGGGTGCTATGAGTCATTAATTAGAATATACAAGAATGGCCAAATTGCATTCCTCAGTATGCATTGTGTCTCCTACAGGACCAACAAGGACAGCCTCCATAAGTCTCTGACCAACTTGGATAGCGATCTCTAGTTTGATCACAGAGAAAGCCAGTGTAGGGGACTGGTATTTGAGAAGTGGATTTAGGTGTTACAGGTACAGGAATCTCCTTTTGGCAACCTGCTGCTGAGCAGGCTCCTGACCCCACAATGGGAGTGGTCTGTTACAAATATTAAGTAGAGCTTTCCTGAACCTTTGAAATCTTAAAATAACAACAATATGGGGCGGCAGAAATCTGTCACATCTTTCATTACCTTAAAACACTTACTTGTACCTTCAGCATTTTCTTAAGCATTCATATCCTCAGACTTTCAGAGACACCAATAGCCTCTCCTGCGCTCTCCTTATTGACTTCAGTCCTGCCCCACATGTCATCTTTTCTCTCCATGACCCTTTCATGTCCTTTTAAAATGAAAACCACCTAGATGACATTTATATTACAAAATTTACTTACAGTGTGAGATATGTCCTTGTATGAATGCATGGAGGTGTGGCTTTAATACCTTATTAAACACAGTTTGGGTTTTTAAAGTTTAATTTAATTTTTTTATACATACTTGTTTTATTCATAATTTGTAATGTTTTGGGATATCCAAAGTTATTCTAATGATGGAATTTAACAAAAAAAAACTCTTTAACCTCATCTTAAGATAACCGCTGATCTGACTCATTTTTTGGGGATGCTGTCCTAGATTGTTCAATTTATAGCTCCTGGAAATCATCATTTTATATGTTTTTTTTCTTTGTACAAGTTTTTAGTAATTTCTGTCAGAGGGTAGGGAGAATGGATAAGGACCCTGTGTTAGTTACTTTTGTGTCACTGAAAGAAAATTCAGAAACAACATATTAGAGAGAAGATTCTTCCTGGCTCATCTAGAGGGTTGTAGTCCATCATGGTGGGGTAGTCACAGCAGTGTGACCCAGTCTGTGACAATGGAGGCATTTGCAGCAGTCATTTACATGGAAGCAGAGAGTAGCTGGAAGCAGGGCCTAGGAACTACCTTCAAAAAGCTGCCTGCCTAGTGACCTGCCTCCAATACCAGGCCCCACCTTTGACAGCCCTATGGCCTCCAAACAGCCCTATTGGTTGAGAAACAAGCCTCAAACCATAAGCATGGAGGAGGGACATTTCAGAATAAACCCTCAGCAGACCTTGTTACTTCAGTTCTCCATCCATACTGTAAATTAGTTTTCAATCTTACCTATGGTTGGAATCATCTAGGGGAAAGAGAGATGTAAAGAGTCAGCGTAGAGACTCCACTCCTGGGTAGTGCAACCAACCCCTTTCAGATGGCAGTCTGAGCAACAACACTCCGTAGAAGTACCCTAGACTTCTCATGCCCTTCTCAGTCTGGAAGACAGAACCTCCACATTAGACCAACTGTTTCATTAGAGAATTGACAGAACAACTGAAAGCCTTAGAGCAAAAAGAAGCAAACACATAAAGGAGGAGTAGACGCCAGGAAATAATCAACCTGAGAGCCGAAATCAACAAAGTAGAAACTAGTAAAACAGTACAAAGAATCAATGAAACAAAGAGATGGTTCTTTGAGAAGATCAATAAGATAGACAAACCTCTAGCCAAACTAACCAAAAGGCAGAGAGAGAGCATGCTAATTAACAAAATCAGAAATGAAAAGGGGGATATACCAACGGACACTGAGGAAATCCAGAGAATCTTTAGGTCATACTTTGAAAACCTATATTCCACAAAATTGGAAAATCTAAAGGAAATGGACAGCTTTCTGGATAAATATCACTTACCAAAGTTAAATCAAGATCAGATAAACAGTTTAAATCGACCTATAACCCCTAATGAGATAGAAGCAGTAATCAAAACCTCCCAACCAAAAAAAGCCCAGGGCCAGAAGGCTTCACTGCAGAATTCTACCAGAAATTCAAAGAAGAGCTAATTCCAGTACTCCTCAAACTGTTCCGAACAATAGAAGCAGATGGGATATTGCCAAACTCTTTCTACGAGGCTACAATCACTTTGATACCCAAGCCACACAAAGATAGGACTAAGAAAGAGAACTACAGACCAATATCCCTCATGAATATCAATGCTAAAATACTCAATAAAATATTGGCCAACCGAATCCAAGAACATATCAGGAAAATCATCCACCATGATCAAGTAGGCTTCATCCCAGGGATGCAAGGATGGTTCAACATATGAAAATCCATCAATGTAATCCACCATATAAACAAACTGAAAAAGAAAAACCACATGATCATCTCACTAGATGCTGAAAAAGCCTTTGACAAAATCCAACATCTCTTCATGATAAAGATCTTGGAGAGAACAGGAATAACAGAAACATATCTAAACATGATAAATGCAATATACACCAAACCAATAGCCAACATCAAAGTAAATGGAGAGAAACTCAAAGCATTTCCTCTAAAATCAGGAACTAGACAAGGCTGTCCACTCTCTCCATATCTCTTCAATATTGTACTTGAAGTTCTGGCTAGAGCAATAAGACAAGAAAAGGGGATCAAAGGGATACAAATTGGAAAGGATGAAGTAAAACTTTCACTATTTGCAGACGACATGATACTCTACATTAGTGACCTGAAAAACTCTGCCAGGGAACGCCTATGGCTGATAAATACTTTCAGCAAGGTAGCAGGATACAAAATTAAATCAAAAAATCAGTAGCCCTACAATATACAGCTGATAAATCCAATGAGAAAGAAATCAAGTAAACATCACCTTCATTTAATTTTTTTTGGTTTTACAAATAAGGGTTTCTCTGTCACTTTGGAGGCTGTCCTGTACCTTGCTGTGTAGACTAGGCTGGCATCGAACTCACAGTGATCCACCTGCTTCTGCCTCCAAGTGCTGGGACTAAAGGTGTGCACCATCACCGCCCACCTACAAGCACTGTCTTTTTAAATAACTTACCATAAATCCTGTTATTTTATGATTGTTGTTTTCAGGACAGGAATTATCACAAAAAAATAGAGAAAACAGGCATGGGGTTTGCTAGGCCCTGGTGAAGGAGAGATGAATAAAGGAGTTATAGGGAACTGAATCAGCCTTTGACAGCCTGATAGAGAGCAATTTCCTGACCCAATTAGGATGAGTTGTTGGTTAGAGGTGAGGATCTCCCATGTAAGAGCTACCCTGGACAGGTGTAGTTAAGATGAAATAGAGGAGGAGAGAGCAAGCTTATCTATGAAAGATTTTCAGATCATTACTGCAGGGTCAGAGGTTGCCGCCATTGAAAATTGAGCATGCTAATTTAGCCCATCTGAATGTACTGAGGCCAAGGTGGAGGTAGTTAACAAGTGAGGCTTTAATGAAATCCAAGTCTGTGGCCGCTAAAGAACTCTGCTGCAGGGAGTTTCCATTAGCTCCAAGTGGGAATGAGAGAAGCCGAGCAGGGCATAGAGAAGCTGTGGGACTTCCCGGAAGGAGCTGAGAGACAGGAGGGACCAGGTCACAGAGGCCCAGAAGGGCTCAAGGAAGCTTCCGGAGCTTAGCAGGCAGCTCCTATTGGGAAGCAAGAGAAATCTCTACATATAGACCTGGGAGGGGTCTAGGAGAGAGAATGGATAGCTCTGAGGGAGCAGCCTACATGTTGACTGTTCTAGTGGGCCTTCTCTGCCTACCTTTCCCAGAATTCTCCTCCTCCTAGTCCTGCCTATCTTCCTGCCTCATTGGCCAGATGGTGTTTTATTCATCAAACAATAAGAGAAACATATATACAGAAGGAATTCCCCATCACACAGAATTCAGAATAATTAGAAGAATTAAAAGGCCCAGGGGGCTGGAGAGATTGCCCAGTGCTTAAGAACTCAACTGCTTTTCCAGAAACTGATAAATTCAGTTCCCAGTACCCATGTTGATCAGCTCCTTAACTGCGTATAATTCCAACTCCAGGGAATCCTATGCTCTCTGGCCTTCTGCTCCCCTCAACACATACACAGAGTTAAGAGTTAAGAAGAAATGAGTCTTTAAATAAAACCAGGCACAGTGGTCCATAACTGCAATATCAGCACTTGTGAGATGGAGCCAGGAGGCTCAGGATTTGAAGGTCGTCCTTAGCTATGCATTGAGTCTCAGTCTATCATTAGTTCCAGGACAATAGGTCTCAAATATCTAAACCAGCCAGGCAAGCTAGCACATGTCTTTAGTCCCAGCACTAGGGAAGCAGAGACAGGTGGATCTCCTAGTTCAAGGCCAGCCTGGTCTACAGAGTGTGTTCCAGGATAGCCAAGGTTACACAGAGAAACCCTGCCCCTCCCTAAAAAAGAGACAACACAAAAAGTTAGTTTTATGCTAGTGGAATGTCTAAAAGGCTAAGAGTGCTTACAGCTCCAGAAGAGAGCCCTGTGTGCATCCTAGCATCCACAAGCTGGCACCCAGTTGCTAGTAAATTCATGTCCTGAAGATCTGATGGCCCAGCGGGCACAAGAATATACAGGCTCCCACACAGACACAGACACAGACACACAGAGACAAACTACTGCTAGCAAGCTGTCAGAGCCTTTGTCTGAGGAGAACCTTGTGGGCCTCTATTTTCCCAAGTAAAAGACATCCAGGGGCTCCTGGGGCTGTGTCCCCAAGAGTAAGAGCAGCGTCTTAGCAACAGCTGACCTAAGCCCACAGGGAGCTAGGGAAGCATTCCAATTTCCAACCCCATCATTGTTCTCGTTGGGTTATGAGTTGCCATCACCAAGATCTGGACCAGAGGGGCCCCCACCTGTCCTGTTTTCAATGATTCTAAGCTCACTTCCCCAGTACCTTCCTGTTGCTTGTGGCTTAGCTCCTGGGACAGAGGACAGCCTAGGACAAGATTTCAAATTCCAGCCACTTCAATTACCTGGCTCCTATTTGTGTATTTGATGCTAATTTATTTACATATAGTAACATATAGGTCTGGATATCCTGGCACCCTGTATGTAGAGCAGGATGGTTCAGAGTGCACATAGATCCCCCCTGTCTCTGCCTATCAAGTGTTGGGATTAGACATGTGTGCTACTGTGTCTGGCTATCAGATTTAATTTTGTGACAGGGTAGCATGTATCAAGGTTTGGCTTCAAAATTTCACTTTTGGTAAGGCTGGACTTAAACTAGTTCTCCTACCTTCATCTCCAAAATACTGGGATGGCAAGCATACAGCACCACACTCAGTTTTGTGACTTCACTTGAGTTCATTGCCACTGTCAATACTGGCCAATCTTCCAGAACTGTGAGTTCCTGGGTGTGTTGGTGCAGTGGGGGGGGGGGTTGTTGTATTTTAGCAGCTCCTAATTCCCACAATTCTTGACTTCTCTGTAGGAAACACCTTCTGGAGTCCTGTGAGTGTCAGTGTCTAATGCTTTGTTCATGTGTGGGTTTTACCTTGAATACCGTATTTTCCTGGCTATGAGCGGCTTTTCTGGGTTCACCAGGGCCAACCTCAATGTTTTTCACAATTTGTAATTTGTTTCATGTCTCTAATTCTTTTTTTTGGTTGTTGTTGTGATTTTTTAAATCTAGATAAAAAGAATCTTATTTTACACAGCAATTCCAGTTCCCTCTCCCTCCCATCCTCTCCATCCCAACCCTGCCATCCACTCCTCAGTGAGGGTGGGACCTCCCATGGAGAATCATCAAAGTCTGCCATTTGAGGCAGGACCATGGACCTCTCCCCATATATCGACACTGTGCAAGGTATCCTTCATATGGAACAGGCTCAAAAAAACCAGTTCTTGCACTAGGGATAAATACTGGTTCCCCTGCCAGCAGCCCTATGGACTTTCCAAGCCCCCTAACTGAACCCATGTTCAGGGGCCCTATTTCCGACTTATGCAGGTTCCCTAGGTGTCACTCTGGAATCTATGTGCTCCCGCTTGCTCAGGTCAGCTGTTTCTGTGGGTTTCCACAACATGGTGTTGATCCCTTTGCTCATCATTCCTCCCTGCCTTCAACTGGATTCCAGGAGTTTGACCCAGTGCTTAGCTGTGGATCTCTGCCTCAGTGGTTATCAGCTACTGGATGAAGGCTTTATTATGGCATTTCAGATAGTAATCAATCTTAATATAGGGGAAGGGTATTTAAATACCCTCTCCACTATTGCTTAGATACTTAGTTGGGTTCATCCTTTGGAAAACTGGAAATTTCCCTAGTGCCATGTTTCTCCTTAAGCCCATAATGACTCCCTCTATCAAGATATCTCTTTCCTTGCCCTCCTTTTCTACCTTTCCCCACTTCCACATTCCTGATGCCTCGTGTTCTCTTCCCCACACTCCCAATTTATTTAGGAGCTCTTGTCCCTTTCCCCTTCTCTGGGGGCCATGTATGTCTCTCTTAGGGTCCTCTTGTTCCCTAGCTTCTCTGGGGTTGTGGATTGTACGCTGCTTCCCTTTGCTCTATGTGTAATATCTACTTATGAATGAGGACATACTATGTTTGTCTTTCTGTATATGGGTTACCTTACTCAGGATGGTTTCTTCCAGATCCATCCATTTGCCTTCAAATTTCAAGATGCCATTTTTTACTGCTGAGTAGTACTTCATTGTGTATATGTAACACATTTTCTTTATCCATTCTTCAGTTGAGGGGCATTTAGGTTGCTGCTATGAAGATAGTTTAACAGATGCCCTTGTGGTATGAGTGTGCATCCTTTGGGTATATACCAAAGAATGGAATTGCTGGGTCTTGTTGTAGATCGATTCCCAATTTTCTG
>NC_048602.1:7441928-7459428 GCF_003668045.3 Cricetulus griseus | reverse complement strand
CCAGGAGAGAGGGCCTACTATATAGCAAGCCTCTAGATACCCAGCATCTGGCCAGATTTAAAGGTGCAACTTTCTTGAGAAGAACCTATGAACTCCAGAAGTAAAAAATGGAACCAAACAGACAGCTAAGAGGTTCTAGGGAAATCTCCCCCAGGCCTCTTCCCCAGCCCCCAAAAGTGAGAAGGGGTCCACAGACAGAAGTGTTCAATCCCAGCTCTCTTCATTTAGAAACAGAACTGGGAAGTCAGGTGACCTGGCTCAAGTCTTAGTTTTCCCACTGATACTTGCTACTTTGACTTTTGGCAAGTAACTCAGCTTCTTCCCCAGCAAAGCCATGAGAAGACTGAGAAGAAACAACGTACAGGAAAACAGCTAGCCCGATGACTTCCTCTCTGGCATCCCACCGTCCCTCACACTCCTACTCTAACAGTTCTTCCACAGGTGACTTCACCTGGATCCCCAGACATCTGTTTTTGTTATTTGTTTGAGACAGGTTCTCTCAACAGAGCCCAGGTTGGCCTTGAACTTGAGATCCCCTCTTTCAGCCTCTCAAGTGCTTAGGATCTAATTTAAGAATATGTAAGGCTTGGGGGAAGAGGGAGTGTAACTCGATGGAGCTGTGCTTGCCTAACATGTGAGAAGTTTGCAGTTCAATCCTTATCAACACAAACATACATAACATATAAATGGCACATACATTTATGAGACATGAATAGCCTCCTTTTACGAATGGGAAAAATGACTTAGACACAAGGGAAGCACTATTCAAACTGTGTTGGAGCTGCAAGACCCAAACACTATGCCTTCAGACCTCTTGCTCTTAACAAAGATGCTTAAGCTTCCCAGAAGTCTCCATTGGTGCCCAGAAGATATGAGATATCCTTTAACACCAGACCTCTGGGTCCCATCAGCCTCCCCATCCGTTCCCAGCTCCTCTATAGTTCTTGACGTGGGCCTTTGAGGAACACACATTTCATAGCAAATAGGCTAGTTACCAAACTGGAGTGTTCCAAAAGACAAAAGAAGCCAAAGTGTCTTTTGTAAGAACTATTGTTTTCAGAAACTTCGAAAATATGTACACACAAAGAAAGCATACCACCGTCTCAGCAAAAAAAGAGCCTTTTCTGTTCATGAATTGTCCTGGAAACAAAGAGGAGTCCAGCAGGGCCACTGAAGGCTAAGTATATCCTAGGGGATCTGGGAAACCCTGGAGTAAAAAGGAAGTTGCTATTCCTCTTCCTATCCCCAACTCCCGATTCCTCACCTCCCACAGAACGTTCCCTACACCCTTTCCTCCTGTACGTAAATTGTCACCTCTGTGGACACCTCAGATGTCTCTTCTGTTATCTCAGTTTCTTTACTCTCCTCAAGATACAGCCCCCACCCCCTCCCCTCAGAGCCAGGGTCTTGCTATGTAGCTGAGCTGTCCGTCTTTCTGTCTTCTGAGTGCTGAGATGACATGCATGTGCCCCCACAGTCCATTTTTTTCAGGGGGTGGGGTAGGTGGGGTGAAATGGTTCCAGGCTTGCTATTTGGCCCTGGATGGCCTGGAACTCATATAGGCCAATGCTGCCCCTGAACTCATGATAATGAACTTCCTGCCTCTGCCCCCCAAGCCCTGGAATGTTGGGATTTGGGGCATGAACCATTACACACACTTTTAAAGGAAAAAAAAAAAAAAAGAAAATCAAAATGAAAAAAGTTCACTGAGCATACACAGGCACAGCAGGCATTGCAGCAACAGAAAAACTGTCTGGTCCCCCCCCCTCTCCTCTCCTCTTCCCCCCCCCTCCCTCCCTCTCTCTGTGTAGCCCTGGCTGTCCTCGAACTCACAGAGACCCGCCCGCCTCTGCTGGGATTAAAGGTGTGTGCCACCACTACCAGCATTTTCATTTTACGTGTGTGGGTGTTTTGGGGTTTTTTTTTGCCTGTATGTGTGCAAAAGATAAAAAGGCCAGAAGAGGGTATCAGATCTCCTGGTACAAGAATTACAGATGGTTGTGAACTGAACCAAGGTCCTCTGAAGAACAGCCAGTGATCTTTAACTGCTGAGCCACCTCTCCAGCCCCTTCTTTTCTTGGTGGCAACTACGTATGTTCGTATCTGTGCCAGAAGAATGGCTAAGCAGGTTAAGATGCTTGCTGCCAAGCTTGACAACCTGAGTTTGATCCTTGAAACCCAGATGGTGGAAAGAACCAAGTCCCACAAGTTGTCCTCTTGACTTCCACATGACTGCATCATCACTGTGTGCCCAGACATGTTCATAAACACATAAATGTTTCCAATCCTCTTTCAGACCTGTCCCAATTTCCCTCACTTTCCACAACAGATGGAGTCTGATATCCTCACAGGTGGTATTTCTTCAAAGGCTCCTCCCATTCTCACACTGCCTAGGCTCTAAAAGGCACGAGGGAAGGGAAAGTTGTGCTTGTATGATCCACTGCTCCACCTCGGCACATGACAAAGAGCAGGCTCTCAAAAAACAGCTGGGATACACTTCTCCACCGTGCAGCAGCCCCTCCTCTGCATACAGCAACGCTAGCTTTAGTACGTCTCACTTCCGGATCTTCATCTTTCCTGGTGAATGACCAGTGTGTCATTCATCTTTCCTGATCATCAGGCTCGATTGTTACCTCTTCAATAAGGTCATTTCTGGCTACTATGTCTACAGTGACCACCTTCACACTAGTTCATTTTCTTCATAGTACATATCACACTCATACTTGTCAAGATGTTATTGCTTTGTGTGTGTGTGAAGACACATGTGCCATGGCATGCATGAGGACATCAGAAGACAACTTGTGGTGTCAGTGCTCTCCTTCCACCCTTGCCTGGGTTCTGAGACTCAGACTCAGGCCACCCGCCAGGCTGCACAGCAAGACCTTTACCTAATGAAGCACCTCACTGGGGTTCACATTTCTTTTAGTGCAGTATTTTCTCTCCCCCATCAGAGTTTGAACGTTGAGAGTTTCGGGCCTTTGACTGTTTCATCCTTAGCTGTATCTCCAATACCCAAAACATCTCCTTCCATGGATTAATGATCACTCACTGTTAGGGGCATTTAACACTTGCATAGTTGTAGTTTTCTGGGCAGTGGTGGTGCACATCTTTAGTCACAGCACTTGAAAGGCAGAGGCAGGAGGATCTCTGAGTTCGAGGCCAGCCCAATCTATAGAGTGAGTTCCAGGACAACCAGGGCTACACAGAGAAACCCTGTCGAGAGAGAGAGAGAGAGAGAGAGAGAGAGAGAGAGAGAGAGAGAGAGAGAAAGAAAACTTGCATAGTTCATATACTGCTATTTTATGAACTGCCTTCAACCACAATCTAAGGGCTACACAGAGAAACCCTGTCTCGAGAGAAAAAAAAAAACCTTGCATAGTTCATATACTGCTATTTTATGAACTGCCTTCAACCACAATCTATTTGACAACTTTGCACTAAAACAAACAAAACCTCTCCAAAGTTCTAGGCTCTAGAAATCCAAAGCCAAGTTGAAGGGACTGAAACCAGGGACTATTACATTCTATGTTCTAAAGCCAGCAAACCAAGCCACTCATTTGCTTTCTGATTCTCCTAGTGAGAGCTCGAAAAAAAGTCTGTAGGATCATACTGGCCATTAGATTTCTTTGAACCCAAACAATCACGAGGAATTACTGAGGGTGGGGACAGAGAAAAGGATGTTAGTACTCATAAAGCTCATGAGATGGGGGCTGGAAAGATGGCTCAGAGGTTAAGGATACTGGCTGTTCTTTCAGAGGTACTGAGTTCAATTCCCACATGATAGCTTACAACCATCTATAATAGGGTCTGATGCCCTCTTCTGGCTTGCAGGCAGAACACTGTATACATAATAAATAAACAAATCTGTAAAAAAAACTCAGCTGGGTGGTGGAGGCAGAGGCAGGTGGATCTCTGTTGAGTTCAAGACCATCCTGGTCTACAAGAGCTAGTTCCAGGACAGCCTCCAAAGCCACAGAGAAACCCCTCTCCCCCGACAAAAACAAAACAAAAACAACAAAAAAAACCCCAAATACCAAACCCTCATGGGATGGAATCACAATCCTCTTCGGTGCAGCAAGACACAGCTGAAGAGTACAGAAGCCCAAACACATTGAAGTATCTCCTACCATCAACTGTTTCATACCTACTAGGGAGAGAAACTGTCTTAAACTGGAACTCTTAAGAGTTGTTGGAGTTTTTTTGTTTTTTTGTTTTTTTAACACTGCAGCTGCTAAAGAGGTAGAGTTTAAAGTTGGGGTTGCTGAGGGCAGTATCTGTCACCACAAGCAGAAACCTGTTAAAGAAGCAGCTACTAACTCAGTGGAGAAATGTGAAGGTTGGGATTATTATCTGAACCTCATGATACAGCTATAAGCAGTCTGGATTTTTCAGCAACCTGAGCCAATTAACCCTCACCCCACTCCCTTGTACACCGCCCCCATCCCTGATGGAGCTCAAAATCTCCCTTTTAAACTACTTTGTGTTAAGATTCTACTACCTTTTAGGGCCTTGGCTAACATTACTTTCTGCTCACAGCACTCAGTGTGTACAAAGCATTGTTTTAAGTACTTTACATCCATTAACTTAGTCCACGAAGTAAGATATCATTATGGCCTTCATTTTTTTCAGTTGTAGAAACATAAGGGTCACACCCAGCCCCTATCTAAACAGAAAATCCAACTCTCTGACCTAAGGCACTATCATTTGGGGACGGGCAGGGCCCACAGACCTTCTATTAGTCCCACCTGTCCCTCACTTCATCATATGTGAAATGAAGATAATCGTAGTTTATCTACCTCAGGTCCCATGATATGAGACTACACAGAAGAAGCACGTACACAGTGCCTAGCAAACAGTAAGTATTTAGTAAACAGCAATCCCTGTTACATCTGTGGGTCACCCTAGTGCAGCTATAAAATATCATGCAAATCAAAGAGTCCTGCTTCCTTTAACCCTGCTCATATACAGAAGAAACTATGGGTGAGAGATGACGCTTTCTTGAGGCTTCAGATGTAGCTCAGTCATTAAACACTTGTCTTTTGTGCCCCAGGTCCTGAGTTCAATTCCCAGCACCATAAAAACAAAAGCATACACTGTTTAAACTATGTCCCCTGCCTAGGAGCTCCTAATTGTGGTCCTAATTCCCATGAACACTACCTCACCTAAATACCTTTTCGATGAAGTCTTTCCAAACAGCTGAGTCTCCACAGTATATATTTTGTACCTCATGTCCTTTGAGGTGCACCTGCCCAAGCCCTCTACTACATAGTGAGCTCCCTAAAGACAGTGTTTATCTTGGATCTATTTCCTCTTCTTGGTCCTACAGAGGAATGGATTCTCTTGGAAAAAGTTGAGAGTACTATAGAGATCTGAAACTAAGAGAGACTGAGAAGCTAATAAGATGGGGTGAGGTAGGTCACCAGAACAGAACACAGCACAGCTCAGAATCAGTGCCAAGAGAAGTTCCATGAACAGAAGCAGTGGGCAGGAGGAGAGGCAAAGGGACTGACCAGAGTGATGAAAGGGAAAAGGGGGCAGGGAAGGTGTATCAGACATGAATGGAGAGTGGGATCTGAGAAACTTGGAGCTACCCATTCTCCAATAATTCCCGGGGACACCTGACACATTCAGATACAGCCTGTGCGTCTACCTTCCTGTCTGGTGAGGGTAAGAGAGCAAGTGCATAAAAAACTACAGCAGGAAAGTGACTGGTGCTCTGTGAATTGCATGGAGAACCCTTGGCAGTTAAGACACAGACAGAAGACCTGAAGTTGCCCATGTAGAGAGAAAGAAATGAGATGAGAGGGACATGTGTGTTCAAGGAGGTAGCAATTTAAAGCAAAAGCAGCAAAGGCTCTAGGGTGGGCCAGTGGAGCAGGTAGAAGGAGAAAGTGCTGAGGAAGAGCTGAAAGGGAACCATTCAAAGGCAGAATCTGAAGTAATTACTCCAAGGGTGGGGTAACCTTGTGGAGAAGCCAAGATCCTTCCAAGTGGGTAAGAAGTCTTTCTGGAGGATGTGTACTTCACACAGTAGAGTCCCCAGAAAATGGTGATGCACAGCAGGGCTTAGAGGCACATCTTTAGGGCTCTTTCAGGAGGACTTCTTCTAGAAAAGGAAAGCCTCTTAGAAGCAGTGCTTCTCAAATTTGAGCATACATCAGAATCAACAGGATTGTTTGTTAAAAACTCAGATTGCTGGGCTCTGCTCCGGAAGTTTTCTGATTCAATAAATCTGAATAAGACACAAAAATTGGCATTTTGCAACCAATGCTGCCACAGGTCTAATACTTTGAGAGCCACCAAGAGAAGGGAAGGGAATTCTTCAGTAAAGGGTCTTCAAAAATGAAAAGGATGAAAGTGAGTTTTCAAGAAGTTTCTAAGTGGCCAGACATTGGTGGCCCACACCTTTAATCCCAGCACTCAGGAGGCAGAGGCAGGTGAATCTCTGAGTTTGAGGCCAGCCTGGTCTACAGAGCAAGATCCAGGACAGGCTCCAAAGCAATACAGAGAAACCTGGTTTCAAAAAAATAAATAAATAAATAAAACAAACCAACAACAACAAAAAAAGAAGTCTCTAAGTGGGTGTTAAAGATCTTTCCAAGTCTGAAAGGAGAGACCTATGAGGGTCAGGTCTAAAAAGGAAAGGAGAGAAGGTAGGAAGGTAGGCAGGTTGGTCAGTCAATCTGAGAGAACAGTCTCAAAGCATTGGGATTCCCAGAAGTAGAGGAAGTTTGGGAAAGGGGAGTCTGAAGGATGCGACGGTCTCTGAAGAAATAGTGGGGGAAGTAGAAGGGTCTATGATTTCAAAGGAATGAGAATGGGAGGAAAAAAGAAAGTGAGAACAGGTTTATCCTAACTGGGATAAATCTGACAGAGTCCTAAAATAAGATTGGGGATGACAGAGGGGAAATTTGAGGGAAGGTTCCCAGAAGGTGCTAGAGATTACTGACACAGGGCCTGGGAGAAAATGCTCTAAGGAGTGTCTTGAGGGAAGGAGTGGTCTTTTGAGAGAGACCCTGACAGGGGCATCTTTAAACACATAACACTCCACATGGGGGGGCTTTGATGAGAAACCTCAAATAAAAGTCAAAAGAGCATACCGGGGTTTGGGGGTTACTCCTAACAAAGACTTGGTAGCATCAGAATAGGTTTTTCTCAAAATATTCTGAGTGTTCAGTTACACTGAAAGATTAGGTAGGTGTGGAAGGCTTTCTAAAGATGGTTGGGGGGGGGCTCTGAGGAAGAGATAACTAGAAAAGTCTTTCAGTAGGACAGTCTGACAAATAACTTCAAAGGTCCTAGGGAATGTCAGGGTCTCTGAGAAGTATTTAAAGGGCCATCTCAGGGTTACTGGGGTTTCTGATGCTAGGGGATCCTGAAAGCTGTATCTCAGAGGGGTGTTTCAGTGTTGTAAGGAGGAGCTTCAGAAAGTTATCTGAGGCTACAAGGGGGCAGTCTCTGGTTTTCGGGTTATCCAAGAAGAATTCTAGAGACTACAGAGGCCGTGAGGGAACTTTTTGGAGTCCTTACACAATTTTTAAAACATGTGGTGTGTGTTACTGGGAAAGGATTTGGGACACATAAGAGGGGATTTGGAAGAGGTTTTTGGAATATGAGAGGAGCTCTCTGGAGGCTTTCAAGATGAGTAGGCGTGGGGGCTCAGGAGAAAATGGTTAGGGGGTACAGAGAGGTGATTTAGTTGAGAGCATTCCAAGGTGGGGGAGATTTGTGGAACACCAAGTCCCTGGGCCAGAGTTTGGAAACCTATAGAAGGGTCCAAGAGGTACGAGAAGGGGCTGGGGTACATATGAGAGACGGAAGCAATGTGTGTGTGTGTGGGGGGGGGTCCTCCAGGTGAGTTCTGGGATCGATGAGCATTTCAGTAGTATCTGAAGAAGACTGTTCTGGGATATGCAAGCTTTTCAAGGAAGATGGCTTCACCAGGAGCATCCTGAAGGATTTGGGGCGTTAAGAGTGGAAATCGCGAAAATTTCTAGAATGAGGAAGGGTGGGAGGGTAAATTCTTGGGATATGTGAAGAGGAAGTCTGAGGGGATGAAATATGTGATGCAGCGGGTTGGTGGGGGGGGGGTTCCTAAATGCCAAGGGGGTGTCTGGGGCCGGTTTTGGGGGGCTTCAGGGAGGTTCCCGATAGAGATGCCGGAGATAAATAACGCTGTGGAGACAGCCGGGGAGTAGCCACCAAGGAATGTGTTGCGATCCAGGAGGAAGGTGTGTGTGTGTGTGTGTGTGTGTGTGTGTGTGTGTGTGTGTCTGTGTGTGGTGGGGAGGGGAGGGGGGGGAGGGCAGGGACGAAAGGGCGGGGATCCATGGGGAAGGTCCCCGGAGGAGGCAGTTGAAAGCTGAGGGTGGTCTCCGGGGAGGCCGCTGGAGCCGTGAGGGAGGACCAGGCAGATGTCCCCGCTGCCGGCCGCTCCGCTCCACTCTCCCCGGGGCGTGAGGGCTCGGGAGGGAAAGGCGAGGAAGGGGCCCGGAGGGGGGGGGAGCCGCGCGCGCGGGCTTGAGCGCGGGGTCCTCAAGGCTCCTCCGGGTCCCTCGGGGCTCCCCCGGCCTCCCGAGGCCCGAGCCCGCCGCCCGCCGCCCGCGGCGCGGGGTCCCTGAGGGGGCGGGGCCGGCCGCGCGGCCTGGGTCGCCCTGAGGGGAGCGAGCGCCGCGCGCCTCGACCGCCGCCGCCGCCGCCACCACCGCCACCGCCGCCGCCGCCACCGCCGCCGCCGCCGCGCCCCCGCGCCGCCGGCCCCGGCCCTGCCCGAGACTCACCGCCTCGGCCTCCGCCGCCGCCGCCGCGCCGCCGCCGCCGCCGCCGCCGCCGCCGCCGCGCCTCCTCAGGCAGCCGCCGCCACCCGCGCCGCCGCTGCTGCCGCCGTCGCCGCCGCCGCCGCCGCCGCCGTCGTCGCCGCCGCCGCCGCCGTCGCCCCCTCTCCGGCCCGAGAGCTCCCCTCCCTCCTCCCGCACCGACCACCACCGCCGCCGCCGCGCCGCCGCCGCCGCCGCCGCCGCCGTCCGTCGCGCTGCGTCACCGCGCCGTGCGTCACCGCCCCCGGCCCCGCCCCGCAGGGCCCCTGCGCGCCAGCATTAGCTCACGCCCGATTGACGGACGGCGAAGCCGGCCAACTGCCGGCCAGGGCAGCCCGGAGGGGTGGGAGGTGTGCGGCGAGAAAGGCGGGGTCCGGGCCGGGAAGGGAGCGACGGGGTTGGAACGAGGCCCCCCCCACCCCCAGAGAAGCCCGCCCCCTCCTCGCTACGATTGGTCGGACTCGGGTGACGGGCAAGGCAGCCAAGGCCCCCCCCCCGAGCGGAGAGGGCCGCGGGCCGGGAAGGGGAGGGGCGCGCGCCGCGTTGCCCCGGGCAACAGGCCGGCGGAGCCCGCGATTGGGCCTCCCAGCCTGCAGGGGGCAGTCTCACGCCGGTCTAACTCCGTGGCGGCGCTGCGAGTCATAATTCCTCATTCTGGCGTTCAAGGCCCCCCTCCTCCTCCTCCTTTTCGTCCTCGCCCCTCGGTCACGCCCGGCCCAAGGTCTGTACCCGGTAGTGCCTTCGCCATTGGGGCGGGGGGGAGGGGTGGTGACCACGCCGTAATCCCGGCTCCCCGGTGACACAGATGGGGCGGAGTGGCCCCTGGAAGGGTGGGGAAGAGATGAGACTGCCCGCCCCGCGCACCCAAGAGGCCGTCCGTAAACGGGGATCGCTCCCCGGCCCTGCCGCCGCCGTTATCTCGGTCCGTCCGCAACGTGTCCCGCGTCGGGGAAGACACCGACTGGAAAGGAAGGGCCCGCCCTGGTCGGCGCTCCCGAAGGATGGATGATGGCAGCAGCGAGGCTTGATCGGAGAACTCAGAGAGACGCAGTCGGGCTGGAGCGCCTCCTTTACGACAGGGGCTGGTCTCGGCCACCTGACGTTTGCACTCCCGGGAGACGTGGAAGGGATCCGAGACCTCCCCCACCCCCCGACCCCCGGAGGTCCCGGGGAGTTTGGAAACGACGCCTCTGACTTAGTTGGGACCGTGGAGCCCAGGGGGACGCCGAGGGGACCCAGGGAGCCAGCTGGCTCTAGCTGGGGAGTTGGGGCGGGCTTGCTCCCGGGAGGGATCCTGGGGCGGGGAGGAGATGGGAGGGACGCCCCAGGTGGCCCTCTGAACTAGCCTTTTGCCACTGGCTGGCCACAGGGCGGAAGAGAAAAGTCCACGACCAAGCCCTCTCTGGGAGCTTGGGTCTCCGAGAAGAAGCCTAGTGGGGGACGCCCAGCAGCCAAGTCGAGAACGTTTGTCCCACCTGCGGGCACAAAACTGAGGCTGGAGAACCGGGATTTAAGAGATGGTAATTGAAGCCGTGGGAGTGGGTGACGGATCCCAGGGAGGGTCCGAGGGGGCGGGTGAATGGGGAGACAAGGATCAGACGGAACTCTGAGGAATGAGGACACTCAGTTTGAGAAGAGCAAAGGAACACTGAACAGAGACTGAAGGGGCAGCATGAAGAGCAGAGTAAAGTAAAGTAAAGTAGAGCAAAGGCGTAGTGGCACACGCCTTTAATCCCAGCAAGGGCAGAGGCAGGGGCTCCCCTAAATCCGAAGCCAGCCTGGTCTATATAATGAGACCCCGTCTCAAAGACAGACAGACGGAGAACCCTGAAGAGAGCGAGGAAAGGCCGTTTCATGCCAGGGGACATCACAAGCCCCATCTATTTGTGGTTTGGATTTTTTTGAATTAATATCTCATTCTAGTCCTGATTGGCCTAGACCTTTTTTTTTTTTTTTTTTTTTTTTTTTTTTTTTTTTTTTTACACTAGTTGCTATTCTCCTTGAAAATGTGAGCTAAATCCCCTCCCCTTTACCTGGAACTTTGCTTTGTTTTAAGACAGCTATTTTTCTGGGACTGGAGAGATGGCTTGGTAGTTAAGAGCATTGACTGCTTTACCAGAGGACTTGGCTTCAATTCCCAGGACCCACATGGAGACTAGCAACTGTAATTTCAGTCCCAGGGGACCTGTTGTCATCTTTTGACTTCTGCAGGCCCCAGACACACAAGTGGTGCACAGACATATGCAGGCAAAACGCTCACACACATAACACTGATTAAAATATTTGAAGAGCCAAGTGTTGTGGTTCATGCTTTTAGTCCCAGCACTCAGGAAGCCGAGGCAGGTGGTTCAATGAGTCTGAGGCCAGCCTGGTCAACAGAGAATTCCAGGACAGCCAGGGCTACACAGAGAAACCCATATATTAAGTCATTTTTTTAAACATTGGCAGCCGGGTTGTGGTAGCACACACCTTAAATCCCAACACTTGGGAGACAGAGACAGGCAAATCTCTGAGTATGAGACCAGCCTGATCTACACAGAAACCCTATCTTGATAAATAAATAAAAAATAAATAACACGCCAGCAAACAGCACTGGGGCATGGAGTTTAAGAGACAATTGGGAAATAGCAAGTATAGACAGTTGTTTGGGGAAGTTTGGAAGGAAATCAGCAGATGTGGTTGCCATGGCTAGACAACAACTAATAAGAATCAGTTCTGTCTTACCATGTGGGTTCAAACTTAGGTGGTCAGGCTTGGCACCAAACACCTTAATCTGCTGAGAAAACTCCATGACCCTGTTTGTTTTGAGACAGGGTCTCAATGTGTAGCCCTGGGTGTCCTGAAACTTGGCTATATAAACCAGGCCAGTCTCAAATTCAAAGAGATCCATCTGCTTTTGGCTCCTGGGTACCTGGATTAAAGGCATGCACCACCAAACCGGGCTATTTATTTTCAAGACAGGAGCCCAGATTGGCCTCTTAACTCTCCAGATAGCTAAGAATGACTTTGAACTGTAGGTCCTCATGCCTGCTCCTCTTGAGTGCTAAAGTGTTTCTTCATACGTTTATATGGTGCTGGGGATTGAGCCCAGGGCATACATACTAGACAAGCGTTCTATCAACTGAGCTACAGCACCAGCCATATTACTTTTAATGTTTGTTTATAGATTATTTTTTATTGTATATGTATGGGTGTTTTGCCTGGATGTTTTTTTGTGTGAGCCACAGGCTTGCTGGTGCCCATGGAGGCCAGAAGTGGGCATTGGATCCCCTGGAACTGGAGTTATAGACAATTCTTAGACATCATGTGTATTCTGGAAAAGGAACTTGGGTTCCCTGGAAGAGCAGCCAATGCTCTTTGGTCTTTGGAGAGTGTCTTGTTATATACCCCTAGCTGGCCGATACTCCTGCCTCAGCCTCCTGAGTGCTGGGATTACACGTTCCACCACACATGGCTGGAGACAAAGATATTTGCTTTCAAAATGGAAGAACTAACATTCATGGAGGTTCAGGGGAAGGACCATCAGGGGACAGGGACAGATTATAGGAAGGGCTGGAGAATAGCTGTAATCAGACAGGTGGGGTGGAGACCAGTGATGGCATCTATCCCTTATTAGGAGAGCTAGCAAAGAGAGCCAAGTGGAGCAAGGATTGAGGAATAATTTCTTTGTTTGCCTGTATTTCTTCACTAAAATACATATGATTTTCTCATAAATTACTTTGTTTTTATTGCTTCTTTATAGGACATTTGGGTTTATTAATGATTTTTTTTTATTTTATTTCAAGAAGAGAAAGGGAACAATATGAGTAGTTTGTGTGTGTGGTTTGAGGTGTGGGGGTGTATGTGATGTGGGGTGTGTGTGTGATATTTGTGTGTGTGTGTATATGTGGTGTATATGTGTATAGTGCGTGGGGGTATGTATATGTATATAGTGTGTGTGATATGTGTGTATGATGTGTGGTGTATGTGTATGGTATGTGGTGTCTGTGTGTGTGGTGTGTGTGTATGGTGTGTGGTATATATATATGTGTGTGTGTGGTGTGTGTGTATGGTGTGTGGTATCTGTGTGTGTGTGGTGTGTATGTATGGTGTGTGGTATCTGTGTGTGTGTGGTGTGTGTGTATGGTATGTGTTATATGTGTGTGGGGTGTGTGTATGTGTGTGGTGTTTGGTATATATATGTGTGTGTATGGTGTGTGTGTGTGTGTGTGTGTGTGTGTGCATGAGAACAAAAAGCCAGGCCATGTTCATGGTAGCGTGTGCTTTCACTGAGCTATACCCAATCCCTCATACTTCTTTGTTTTATCAGATTTTCTGGAGTTTTTGTTTGTTTTTTTTCCTTTAAGATTTATTTTATTTTGTATGTATGAGTGTTTTGCCTGCAAGTTTATATGTATGCCTGGTGCCCTCAGAGGTCCAAAAATGGTGTTGAATCCCCTGAACTGGAGTTATGGAATGATCATGAACTACTATGTAGGTACTGGGAATCAAACCCTAGTCCTCTCCAAGAGCAGTCAATGCTCTTCTGTTTGGTTGGTTTTTTGTTTGTTTGTTTGGTTGGTTGATTTTTGTTTTGTTTTTTTCTGTGTAGCTTTGTAGATCAGGCTGGTCTTGAACTCGCAGAGATTCACCTGCCTCTGCTTCCCCAGTGCTGGGATTAAAGGTATGAGCCACGACTGCCCAGCTGCCAGTGTTCTTAACTGGTCTTAGTGAGCCATCTCTGGAGCCCCTGGTTTTAAATTTTTTGTTTTTTTTTTTTCCCTCCCCCTCCACTCCTCTCGCTCTCCCTCTTTTTGAGACAGGATCTCATGTAGGTCCAAGCTGAGTTCACTGTAGTCCATGTTGACCTCAAATGAGATATGTAACCAAGGATAGCCTTAACTCTTGATCTCCTGTCTTTACTGTCCAAATGCTATAATTAGAGGACTGGCTCTGTTTGGTTGTTTTTGACAAAAACACTGAACTATGTAGCCCAGGATGCCCTGCAATTCTCCATCCTCCTGCTTCTGCCTCCCAAGTACCAGAATTACAGGCATGCATCACTACTCTTTCATTTTTTTAATTTTCATTAGCTTATATTTTGATTATGCTTGTATATTCACAAAAATGCCATATCCCACTTGTGGAGTTCAGAGGATAATTTGTGGGAATCAGTTCTCTCCTTCCCCATGTGGGTCCCAGGGATTGAGCCCAGTTCCTCAGGCTTGGTAGCAAGCGCCCTTACCCACTGAACTATCTGACAGGCCCTATTTTGGTCTTTTGGTGTGCAGTATCACTGTCACTCTGGCTATCCTGGAGTTCATTATTGTCAACCAGGCTGGCCTCGACTTATAGCATTCCTTAAGTGCTGGGATATTATATGCCACCATTTTTTATTTCTGAGACAGGGTCTCTCTATGTAGACTGTCACAGCTCTAGAGGCTATGACACCTTGGGAGAATGAAGTTGATAAAAGAGGCGGACTTAGCCAGTCATGGTGTTGACTGCCTTTAATCCCAACACTTGGGAGGCAGAGGCAGGTGGATCGCCGTGAGTTCAAGGCCAACCCGGTCTACAGAGCAAGTTCCAGGATAGTCAAGACTATACAGAGAAACCTTGTCTGGAAAAACAAAACAAAACAAAACACAAAAACAAAACTGTTTTGAAGAAACTGAGGTCACAAGACTCTTGTGTTATTTTCTTGGAGCTTTCTCACAAGCCCTCAGAATTTTCCTTATACAGCTCCATTCCTGGACTGTGTTCCTACCGTAACGCTGGTTGTCCTGGAACTCACTATGCTGACCAGGCTGGCCTCAATCTCACAAAGATCCACCTGCTTATGCCTGCTAAGTGTAGGAATTAAAGGTGTATTCCACAAGGACGAACTTATTAACTATTAGGCACATCTATCAACCCGGGATAACTGAAGCTATTTTATCCTCACCATGGCCCCAGATAAGAGATGCGGCTTTACTTAGCTAGGGCAGCACAGTGAGGCAGTGTTCGAACCTCCATCTCAGTGACCACAAAGCCTCCCAGGTTCTGGCAGATTCAGGGAAGGAAGGAAGGGGAGGAGCCCTTTGTGACAGTTGTCCCAGACCAGGCATAAACAGGATGTGGTGTTAGATGAAAGCTTCCCCCTGCCACAGCCCGCCCCTCTCAGCCTGGTTCCCCACCCCTAGAAGACAACGGAACTGAGAGGAGGCCTGAAGACACAAAAACCATGGTCAGAGGGGCTGAGGTTTAGGGTGGCCTGGGGCAGGGAGGGTACCTGGATGAAGGTCAGCTGGAGGGAGCATGGATATCACAGGCAGGGAAGGAAGGGACCCAGCTGTGGCAAAGGATCTAGCTAGGGTAGAGAGGTGGTGGTTTTATTTTGGCTCCATACAAACAGATCCTTGGGTCTTTTGGAATAAATCACGAGGACCTACCAGGAAGGTGGACCCTTCCCTGTGTATACCCCGGCAGCTGAGCTGTGTGTCCTAGTGACTGGTACCCACTGAGATGTTTGCCCAAATCCTCTCACATGGGCTAGCTTCAGCTTCTTCACTGGTTTGTGGGGGGAATTGAGTCAGGAAAGGAGCCAGGTTCGAGGCCAAGCCAGCTCAGCTCCTCCCTGTCCCATTGGCAGTCGGATTCCCTGGCAGTGTGTGAAGTGGACCCGGAGCTAAAGGAAAAGCTGAGGAAATTCCGCTTTCGAAAAGAGACCGACAATGCAGCCATCATAAGTCAGTGGCCTCTGCCCTATGGGGGGGGGCAGGGAGGGAGGGCTGGGCTAGTGTCCCCTGGGATGGGAGGGATCTGTAAACTGTGTTCTTTCCCTCTCCAGTGAAAGTGGACAAAGCCCGCCAGATGGTGGTGCTGGAAGAAGAAATCCAGGTGAGGGACTGGGGTGTGGGGCCCTGAAATTGAATGTGAGGTCTGGTGACAATGTTGGTAGACTGCTCCCTGGGTACCTCATAAACAAGGTACAGTGACACATGCTTGTAATGCTAGCACTCTAGAGGAGGAGCTAGGAGGACCAGGAGTCAAGGTCATCCTTGGCTACAATGTTAGTTGGAGGCTAGCCTGGGCTATAGGAGACCCTATGAAAAAGTCACATAAAGGTTGGGCACTGTGCTCTGGCTTTTAAACCCAGAACTCAAGAGGCAGAGGTAGGCAGATCTCTCTGTCTCTTTGTGTGTTTGAAGCCAGCCTGATCTACATAGTGAGTTCAAGCCTTACCCTTGCTTTGAAAAGGTAAAAAATAAAAAATAAAAGTCAGGTGTTTGAGTTAGGGTTACTAGTGCTGTGATGAAACACCATGACCAAAAACAAGTTGGGGAGAAGTAGGGTTGTTTGGCTTACTTATCTTGAATCACAGTCCACTGAGGGAAGTCAGGGCAGGAACTCAAACCTGACGGCAACTGACAGGAGCTGATGCAGAGGCCATGGAGGAAGCTACTGGTTTCTTCCTCATGGCTTGCTCAGCCCAGGAGTGGCCCAACCCACAATGGGCTGAGTCTGTGTATCACTGAAGAAAGTGTGCTACAGGCTTTCTGTAACCCATCTAATTGAGGCAGTTTCTCAATTGTGCTTTCTCCCCTCAGATGACGGTAGCTTGTGTCAAGTTGACATAAAACTAGCCAGCAACTAGGGCTTTCATTCTAGATAAGGTAGCCCAAAGCCACCAGCAACCCTGTGTGACTGGATAAGCCTCCCATTTTGTGGTCTCCCTGTTCACATCAGCCTTCCTTCTTTCCTCCTTTCTAGGGTCCAGGCTACTTGACAGGGAAGGGTATTGCCCCGGACTAGCTGGTCTTCCTTAGGCCCCCTGAAAGGAAGTAGAGTAGAGTGGTTACCATGGGAACACTGACTCAAATTGGAACTCTGGCATTTACTGTCTTGTGCAATGTGGGGCAAGTCCCTTGACATTGCTGGGCCTCAGTTTCTGCAGCTGTCAAGTGGGCATAATAAGACCTCTCCATCGGGTTCTGAGAAAACTCAATGAATCCACGCACGCTTTGCTTCTTAGAACAATGATTCTGCAGATTTCAAGTGCTCATTTAATGAACTGAATGATAGCTATTTGTTCTCTCTCTCTCTCTCTCTCTCTCTCTCTCTCTTTCTCTCTCTCTCTCAGAATGTTTCCCCAGAAGAACTCAGGTTGGAGTTGCCAGAGAGACAGCCCAGGTATCGTGGGGGAAGGGGTGGTGTGGAGGACTCTGGTAGGGGGTGATAAAAGACCTGCAAACTGGGGGACCATGGGGCTCCAGTTCTGTCTATGGGCTCAGGATCTCTTGAAGCCAAGAAGTCATTGTCTAGAAATTTTTGTTGATGTGGAATTTTACACTAGTATGTCAATCTATTTCTTTGGTTTTATGTACATGACTATTTTGCCTGTAGTTATGTCTGTGTGCCACATGCATGCCTGGTGCCCGTAGACGTCAGAAGACATCATAGGATCCTCCTGAAACTAGAGCTGTGAGCCACCTTGTGGGTGCTGGGAACTGAACCCAGTCCTCTCTAAGAGCAAAAAAAAAGTTAAGTGCTGAGACATATCTCCAGCACTCCCCTTTAAAAAAAATCTTAATTTGTCCGATAGTGGTGACGCACTCCTTTAATCCCAGTACTCGGAAGGCTGAGGCAGGCGGATCTCTGTGAGTTTGAGGCCAGCCTGGTCTCCAGAGTGAGTTCCAGGACAGCCAGGTTTCTCTGTTACACAG
>NC_048602.1:7401928-7436928 GCF_003668045.3 Cricetulus griseus | reverse complement strand
TTGCTTTTAGGTTGTAGCTGTAAACAATTCAATCAGAAAGGACCATGCATGGGACTTGCCCAATCAAGAGCAAATTTGGAAAGCAAGGACCAATCAGAGGGTCCAGATCAGATTATTCAATGAAGAGTCAGTATAATGGGGGCAGTTTATTGATGTATTTTATTAAGTTGTATGTGTTGTGTGCTTCTCTCTCGTGTGTGTGTGTGTGTGTGTGTGTGTGTGTGTGTGTGTGTGTGGTGTGCATGCACACGTGCAGGGTAGCTAGAGGACAACTTTCAGGGATTGGGTCTTTCTTTCCACCTGTGGGTTCCAGGGATCGAACTCTGATCTTCAGTCTTGGCCAGAGGCGTCAGTGGGTACTGATTTTGTCAGCCCAAGCTCTCTCGACGTTTTGAATCTGCACTCTAGGTTTTCCCAGGGCAACTTCTTTCTATTCTTGGACATGGGCAGAGCTTATGTTTGAGAAGCTCAAAAGGGCTTTTAGCACAGAACGAAGACTCCAAGTTTAGGCTGAAAGTTAGGATTCTTTGGGTACCAAGGCAAAGATGGAGGGTGTGGCTTAGGCAGAAGAGGTGGGGCTTGTATTTGTGGGTGGAGCCTAGGACGAATATCATTTGCTTTGGAGTCCACTCTAAGAATCCAGTGGGCATGTTGGCACACGCCTCTAGTCCAAGCACTGGGAGGCAGAGGCAGGTGGATCTCTCTGAGTTCAAGGCCAGCTTGGTTTACATAATAAATTCAGGGCCAGCCCATCATATAGAGCTGGGATTTATGCTTTGGGGCGGGGCCTAAGAGTCTGGGTGAAGAATTGTAGGTGTGGCCATCAGTCTGTATTGGAAGGTCTGCTGCAGGAATTAGGGCTTCAGTTAGACAACTGCACTGCGCACTTTGAGTTTTCCACTACCTCTGCCTGCCTCGTAGGCTCTTCACGTATCCGTTACGTGTCTCCATAAACTTCCCTTCTTCCCCTCACCTCCAGCCCAGGCCTGACTTCCCCTCTCTTTCCCCTTCATTTTTATGCTATGCCGTCACTTACTACCTCTGTGACTCTGGACAAGGGACTAAACCTCTCTCTGCCTCAATGATTCTCATCTGTAAAATGGGGATAGTCATGGGAGCTCTTCCTTACCTGAAGACCCCAGAACCATTGTTACCTGAAGTATTGCTACGTCTTATTTTCACACTTGCTGAAGTTTTTCTCCTGTTTCCTTGTGTGTGTGTGTGTGTGTGTGTGTGTGTGTGTGTGTATGTGTGCGTACCAGAGTTCAACCTCAGGTGTTCTTTCTCAGGAGTGGTTCACCTTTTTTTTTTTTTTAATGTGCAGTGATGGTGCACATTTTTAAATACAGCACAGACAAAAATTTATCTTATGAGCTGGGCGGTGGTGGCTCGTGCCTTTAATCCCAGCACTCAGGAGGCAGACAGGATCTCTGTGAGTTCGAGGCCAAGATGGTGTACTGAGTGAGTTCCAGGACAGCCTCCAAAGCTACAGAGAAACTCTGTCTCAAAAAACCACACACACACACACACACACACACACACACACAGACACACACACACACACAGACACACACACACACACACACACACAGACACACACACACACACACACACACACACACACAGACACACACACAGACACACACACACACACACACACACAGACACACACACACACACACACACACACACAGACACACACACACACACACACAGACACACACACACACAGACACAGACACACACACACAGACACACACACAGACACACACACACACCTTATGTGTATGGGTGTAATGTCTGTGCACCACTTGTGTATCTGGTGCCTGTAGAGGTTAGGAGAGGGCACAGATCTCCTGGAACTGGAGTTACACAGAGTTGCGAGCTGCCATGTAGGTGCTGGGAATTGAACCTGGGTCCTTTGGAAGAGAAGCCAGTGCTCTTAATCACGGAGCCATCTCTCCAGCAAAGGTTTGCCTTCTTTATGAGACAGATTCGCTCACTGAGGCCTAGGGCTGGCAGGTTAGGCTACACTGGGAGGCCAAAAAGCCCAAGGGATCTGCCTGTCTTAGCCTCCACAGAGCTTGGGTGACAGGAACTAACCACCACCCCTGTGCTGCACAGCAAGGGCTTCTCAGCCTGAGTGATCTCCCCTGTCCTCCTTTCTGCTTCTGTCTCCTCTACCCTTGCTCTAGCTAGAAGAAGGGGTGGGGATGGAGGGTGTGGCCAGGTGGAGTCTGGAGAGGGGAGATTAGGAGCATTTCCTGGGGCTCCTCTTGGTTCTGAGTTGGACCATCTTTTCACCAAAGAGGAGATAGATCTGCAGTGGCGACTTGGTTTTTGGGGTGTGCCTCGTAAGATTTTATGGGGCTTGGGAAAGGATTTCCACATGGGGGGGGCGTCCCTAATGGAAAGTGCTTGAGACATATGGGCTGCAATAAGATCGTGAGGGAAGGCTTTGCTGAGTTTGGGGGACCTGTGTGTATCTCAGGAAGAGATGCAACATGGCCTGAGATACCCAGTGGGCTCTGAGGTGGGAGCTGGACGCTAAGGGTAGAGACAAGGAAGAAGTAAGGTGTTCTGGGATCCATGGGAGTCACAGAGGCAGCAGGGTTGATTGCTGGGCGTGGGTGGGAAAGAACCTACAGCAAATGGGGGGAGGTTAACCAAGGGGTGCCCTGAAAGGAACAGAGTAAAAGTTCCAAGGTCCCCAAAGACTCTGGACGATGACCTCAGGTGTAGTTGGGGTCTTCTATGGGCAGAAGAGATGTTTGGGGTCCCTTAGACATTAGCCTTGATCTAGGATTCCTCCTGGTGGGAAGGGATAATGAAGGTCCTCGAAGGAGGAAGGACATTGTTGGGGCTGGGCCCCGTGTTTAACTCTGGAGAGGGATGAAACACAGTCTGGTTTCCCAGGGTTCGCTGATGGATCAAGCTATGGTGGCTCTTTTCTGAACTTTGATACACAGTCTGAGTACTCCATGGATTCCGGGGTGTGGCTTGGGGGCCATCTGAGTGTTGGGTATGGGCGTGGGGTGGGGGGTCTGGATCCCCTGGGATGCTGTGATATGATCTGAGGTCCCTCTGGAATGAGAGGTATACGGTCTAGCTTTCCTTGACAGGGTGTGCCCTCCCCCCCCAACCCCCACCCCATCTGAGGTCACGACACAGAGTAGAACAGTCTCTGCTCCCAGGTGGCTCACCAACATGGTCTGGGGTTTCAAAGGAGGTAAGACAGGCACTCTGAAGATGTGATGGAGAGAGCTGGGGTGTGTGTGTGTGTGTGTGGTGGTGGTGATGGTGGTGGTGGGGGATCCAGGTAGCCGCTGGGGCGTGGTCTGGAGGGACAGGGGTGGAGCCGGGGCCCCAGGCTGGACCCCGGCGCTCCGCAGTGGAGCGGGGGTCTGCGGCGACCTGGGCGCGCGTGTGGCTGCCCCACCTAGGGCCGGCGCCCCCTCCCCCCCTTGCGGCGGCGACGCGGAGGGCGGAGCGTGGCGGCGCGCGGGAGGGCGGGCAGGCGGGAGGCGGGCGGGAGGCGGCCCCGCGGCACCGCGCCCCCTCCCCGGCCCTCCCCCCACCATGGCGCGGCGCGAGGCGGCGCGGCGGCGGCGGCGGCGGCGGCGGGGCCGGGCCCCGGGCCCCCTCCCCCGGGCTGGGTGAGCGTGGCCCGCGCGGTCCCCGGGGCTCTTTGGAAGCGGCGGGCGGGGGCGCGGGGACGAGCGTGCCCGGGTGTCCGCGGCGCTGCGGCGGGGCCCGGCGTGCGCCCGCCCGCTCGCCTGCTCGCCGCTCGCTCGCCCGCGGCCCTGTGTGTGCCCGGCGCCCCGCCGGTGTGGCCATCCATCCGGGCGTGTGCGGGGCCGCGATCGGCCGTGCGTGTGCATGTGTGCATGTGTGCGTGTGTGCGCGCGTGTGTCCCACACACTCCGGGGCGCCGGATCTGGGGGGCTGTGGCGCGCCCGTCCGAGGGGCTGTGTGCAGGTGTGTGCGGGGGCTGCGCGCCCAGGTGTGCGGGGCTCCCCGTGGGCCTGCGCGCGCGTGCGGCTGGCTGCGTTGGGGGGTCTGTGTCCAGCAGGCTTGGATGTCCATCCGAGGTGCTGTGGAGCCGGGTGTGTTCTCTCGGGTGTCCATCCGTGTGTGTGTGTGTGTGTGTGTGTGTGTGTGTGTGTGTGTGTGTGTGTGTGTGTGTGTCTATGCGGGTTGGATGTCTCCGAGGGCGTGTGTCTGTGTGTGTCTGTGTGTCTGTGTCAGGTACCCTGCTGGGGTGGGGGCTGAGGCTCAGCGCATAGTGGGGCCAGGCCTCTGTATGGATGTGTGTGTGTGTGTGGGGGGGTTGGCTGCTCCCTCGGTCCGTGTCAACGGGGGGGGGGGTCCTCAATGATCCTTGGGGGAGACGGCCATGTCTTCCTCCTCTTCTCCGTGGCTGGTTGGGGAGGGGGATGGGAGGCCGGGAGGTGGACAGATGGAGGGATGAGAGGCCGAGGGATGGACAGATGGGCCCTGGGGTGGGGGGGTGAGGGTTTGAGAGTGGAGGGTGGGGGGTGAAGACCTGGCTCTTCCCACCCCACCCCACCCTAACTCCCCCACCTGCCCGGTATCTGCAAATAGGGCCTCAGTTGCTTATATCTTGATAGCAAGGCTGGGGAAACTCTGGGGGTTGCTGGTGGCAGAATCTTTTGGGAACCCGGCTCTGGGACTCAGCCCCTTTCCATTCCTATGAAGCCCCACCTGCTGAACTATGACCTTTGGCCCTGGCTTGTACCTGGTTCTTTTGGGGGCGGGGTGTAAAGGGGACTGGAAGGGGTGTTAGAATGTGTTTGGCCTGGGAAGTAGGTGGGGCGGGAGTGCAGGGCCAAGAGGAATGGTATCGGGACGGTGAGTGGAGTGTGAAGCTGGCTGGTCTGTTGACTGTGTTCTGTTCTTTGGTATTTTGTGTGCACTTACAAGTGTGCTATTTCCTCACGGGACCGTGGCATGAGTGTGTCTGTGATGCGTGAGCCTCTCAGAGTGCCTACAAAGTGCCTGTGTGCTTGTTCACGGGCTCTCAGCTTTGTCACTGTGTGTTGGTGCTAAGGGCTCTGTGTACATGTGTGAAGTGTGTGCCTGCTGTGGCTGCATGTGTCTGTTGGTGTTTTATCAGCTTTATGACTGCACAGTGGGAATATGTGAAGCTTCATGGATGCCTTTAGGTGGGTAAGAGTGTGCACCTATGATCTTTCATTGTGCAGGTGAGTCTTGTATGTTTGAGCCACTGTGTGTTCACAAGTGTGCAAGGGCTATATAGACACGGATGTGTGCTTTGTTAAGGGGCATTAAATGGCATATAGATCTCTCTGTATCTTTATATCTGTGAATGTGCAAGGGAGAGCCTCTGTGTGTGTGTGTGTGTGTGTGTGTGTGTGTGTGTGTGTGTGTGTGTGTGTATGCAGGTATGTCAACCTTGAGGGTGTGTGTCTCTCTTGGAAGTCCTTTTCTACTTTGGTCTCTGGGGACGAGGTTCTGTATGTTTAGGCATGTATGTGCAAGATACATGCCCCTGTGCTATGGGCTCAAGATTGACCCTACTTCTGGGTCTAGCGAGTGTGACCTGTATGTAGTATCCCAAGGCATAGTCTGGGATCCTGGGATAAAAATGTGACTGTACCCTGGACTCAGTGCCCTAGAGGGTAGGGAGCTCCCAGACTGGGGTGATGTGCCCCTGTAGAGCTTGGGTTGCTCGGGGCTTATGCGTGTTGGCTTGGGCTCACCAGTGTCAGTGTGAACTGAGATGTGACGGCATGATAGGAACCTTCTGATGCTTCTGTGCTCCGGGTGCCATGCATATCTTTGAAGTTGGGGAGCCCATTTGGAAACCCTTGAGTTCTAAAGAATAAGATGTCTGGTCCAGAGACTCCTGGGGCTCAAACAGAGAAGCCTGGGGATTTAGAATTCTAGGGCTGCAAGCTGGGTGTTGGTGGCGCACACACCTTTAGTCCCAGCCCTCGGGAGGCAGAGGCAGGTGGATCTCTGTGAGTTCGAGACCAGCCTGGTCTACAAGAGCTAGTTCCAGGACAGTCTGGAACTAGAGCCAGGAGAGAAAGCCACAGAGAAACCCTGTCTCAAAAAAAAAAAAAAAAAAAAAAAAAAAGCTAGGGCTGCTAAGAGGGGTGGTAGATTCCGCACCCCAGGAAACTGATGCAGGTGGGGAGGCAGTAAGGGTCCAGAGCTCCTGAGACAGCAGAAGGCAAAGATTACATCCTGGACTCCTGGGGTTTGGAGGGTGAACCTGAGTCCTGAGGTCCAGTCTCCCAAGGTTTGGGCATGACTTTTGGGTCCCACTGAGAGTCTGAAGATCTTGTAACAGGGAGCTGAGAAAGTGATCACTATAGGGTTCCCTTGGCTCAGATGGTTTCCAGGGTAGGTCTGGATGACTAAAAAGGAGCTGAAGATACTAACTGTGGTTTTGTTCTTTTGCAGGTACCGGCCCAGGCCCTGACTTCTTGAAGAGAGGTAAGTATAGTGCCTTGGCCTGGGCAAGGGATGTGGGGTGTGCCTTGGGCTGGGCAAGGGATGTGGGGTGAAAGCACCCATTGTGAGCCAGCCCAGGCCCAGAGCTCTACTTAAGTGTACCCAAGAACAGAATTCAACAGGGTCCAGGGAGGCGAGTGCCCACTCCCACTGAAGAGTAGAGACGAGCCTATGAGCATGGTAGTTTGGAAAGGGTTCATTTCACGGTGGTCAGGAGGCTCAGAAGGGCCCCATATGTCAGCATATGACATCCCGAAAGATAGACGAGGTGGTCACAAAATTGGGGTCTGTCCCATTTTATCAGTAAGGGTCCATAAGTGTTTCTAGGCATGGGTTAACCCCTGCCAGTATACAGGCCTGTCATCCCAGTACTCAGTAGGCTGAAGCAGGAGAATTGTGAGTTTTAGGCCAGCCTGGGCTACACAGTGAGACCCAGTTTCAGAAAAAGAAGGAAGAGGAGGGGGAGGAGAAGAAAAGAAGGAGGAGGGACTAGCTCACTTGTAGAGCGCTTGCCTAGAATCCATTAGTGAGGGACTAGGGCGTGTGGCTTAGCCATAGCACATTTGCTTAGCAGGCACAAGGCCCTGAATTCCATCCCCAGCATCTCACACATACACAATGTTAGGGTCATCGAACATTAATGTAGCATTTGTATAGTCTGGGGCTAAGCTAAGCATGTTACAAAATATTCTTTTTGTTTTGTTTTTAGGTTTTTCCAAGACAGGGTTTCTCTGTGTACTCTAGCTGTCCTGGAACTAGCTCTTGTAGACCAGCCTGGCCTGGAACTCACAGAGATCCACCTGCCTCTGCCTCCCGAGTGCTGGGATTTTCTTGTTTTTGTTTTTTCGAGACAGGGTTTCTCTGTGTATCTTTAGAGCCTATCTGGGCACTCTCGCTGGAGACCAGGCTGGCCTCGAACTCACAGAGATCCGCCTGCCTCTGCCTCCCGAGTGCTGGGATTAAAGGCGCGCGCCACCAACGCCCAGCTACAAAGCCCAGTGAGGTAGCTAGGTATCTCCGTTGTCACAGATGAGTGCAAGGAGGCACAATTATTTCATCGAAGCAACATACAGCTGGGACTCGGGGTGTGAACCCTGGCAGAGGGATGGGATTCTAACTTGAGAGGTGCTACAGTGCCTTGGGGTAACCAATGGCTGTTTTCATTGCAGCTGTCTTACCTGAGTCTGCTGCAGCTGTGTGAGGAGAAACTCCCTGCTTGTTTCATAGAACAGGGTTCTGGGCCCTAGAGACCCAAAGCAATCAGGTGCCCTACAGAGCTCCTAAAGATGGAGGCCTGCCTCCCAGACCTTGGTTCCAAGTCGGTACAGAACGGCAGCCTAGAGGGAAAGGAAGGCAGAATGGGAATGGGGGTGTGCAGAGGCGTTGGGCTGCCCTGGCGCTGCCTCCGTCTCTCTCTGCAGCCCATTTCTATCTCCTATCCCTGTTTCTTCCTTCCTCTGCTTCTCACTCCCCTTCCTTGTCTTTTATCCATCTCTCTGTCTCAGTCTCTTTATTGTGTTTTCTCCTTTGTTTTGTTTTTGTTTTTTGAGACAGGGTTTCTCTGTAGCTTTGGAGTCTGTCCTGGAACTCA
Source organism: Cricetulus griseus (assembly GCF_003668045.3). Taxonomy (NCBI): domain Eukaryota; kingdom Metazoa; phylum Chordata; class Mammalia; order Rodentia; family Cricetidae; genus Cricetulus; species Cricetulus griseus. The sequence continues at coordinate 7,428,833 of NC_048602.1, read as the reverse complement.
CTCTTATAGACCAGGCTGGTCTCGAACTCACAGAGATCCGCCTGCCTCTGCCTCCCGAGTGCTGGGATTAAAGGCGTGTGCCACCAACGCTCCGCGCTGTGTTTTCTTCTTCACTCAGATTTTTTTTTCCCTTGTTCCACCGTTGCCTGTCTTTTCATCTCCTTCTTGGTTTCTTGAGACAAGGTCTCCACGTGTAGCCCAGGCTAGCCTACATCTTTGAACCTCTTGAGTGCTGGGATTACAGGTGTCTGCCACCATACCTAGCTGACCTCTTTTTGCAGTGCTGGAGAGGGAACCCAGGACCTCAAGCATGTTAGGCAAACATGTCACCACTGAGCCACGCCCCTAGCCCCTTATTGGGAGATTCTAGGCAAGTGCTCTCCCACTGAGCCACACCCCCAACCTTATTGCTAGATTCTAGGCAGGTGCTCTACCACCAAGCCACGCCCCCAGGCCCTCATTGGGAGATTCCAGGCACATGTTCTGCTGAGCCATACCTGGAGTTTCCTTCACTGCCTTGGGGAGGGAGCTACTTTCTCTTTTTGCCCTGCCCCTTTTCAGTCATTCCCTCTATTCCTCCCCACTTGCTTCCTTCTGGCTCTCTCAGACTTTCTCTAGCTTTCTCGGTCCCGATTTTCTTCCCCTGGGCAAAAAGATCAATGTCACGTATGGCCACCACCACTGGCAGATTCCTTAGAGGTTGGTCAGCAGGGGCTGGGGCATAGGGCAGGGTGGGATGAAAATAGCTTCAAGGACGCCCCCCTTCCCATCCTTTCCTCTTTGCCCCCCCCCACCGCCCACCCTGTGTTGTGATGGGAGCTGACATGTCGTGGGTTGCAGCTGACGGAGGGGGAATCCCCGCCGGAAGGTTTTGCCTGGAGCAGAGGCATAGTGTGTATGCACGCATGCGCAGGTGGGTGTATAGGGCCTCCTTTGTACCGACTGTTGGTACTGGCCACCCCTGCTCAGGAGCTCAGCTAAAGCCAGAAAGAAGCCATACTCAGAAGAGGACTTCCCCAGACTGAGGTTAACTCCCGACTCTTCCCACCTTTTCCATTTTGTCTTGTTTTGTCCACCAATTTAGGTGAAGGACCTTATTATCCATTGAGTGAGTGCCTACTGTGTGCTAGGCCCCCTACTCAGTGGTTCCTGTGATTAAACTCAGTGAGGATGTTATTGTCTTAATATACAGGCTCAAGGCATTTTGGCCTGTCCAGGTGTGGTAGCATGCACCTGTGATTCCAGTACTTGGAAGGCTGAAGCAGGGAGATCTAGATTTCAAGGCCAGTCTCAAATGTGTAGCAAGTTCTAGAACAGCATGCACTACATAGTATCCGGTCATAAAGAACAAGATAGCTGTGGTGGACATGCCCTTCATTCCAGGACTGGGGAGACAGAGGCAGGTGAATCTCTGAATTCAAGGCCAGCCTGGTCTACAGAGTGAGACCTTGTCTCAACAAAACTTACTCTTGGGGGGATTTGTGAGTTCAAAATCATTCTGGACTACAGAATAACACCACTAGACTGCAAACAAAACAAGTGAAAATTAACAATTTTTTTTTCTCTTTTTGGTTTTCGACACAGGGTTTCTCTAATAGCCCGGACTGTCCTGGAACTCATTCTGTAGACCAGGATGGCCTTGAATTTACAGAAATCCACCTGCTTCTGGCTGCTGAGAGCTGGGATTAAAGGCGTGTACAGCCACCACCCAGATCCTACAACAAAAATTTTCTTTTTCTTTTTTTTCTTTTCTTCTTCTTCTTCTTCTTCTTCTTCTTCTTCTTCTTCTCTCTCTTTTTTTTTTTTTTTTTTCTGGAGTCAGGGTTTCTCTGTGGCTTTGGAGGCTGTCCTGGAACTCACTCTGTAGACCAGGCTGGCCTCGAACTCACAGAGATCCACCTGCCTCTGCTTCCCCAGTGCTGGGATCAAAGGTGTGCACCACCACTGTCCGGCATACAACAAAAATTTTAAAAAGGGAGAAAAATAAAGAAATTATGGCCCAGGTGAGGGAATCATTACTGTGGTCTCCTAGAGTTAGTAAATGAGAGAACTGGAATTTGTCCTTGAATATGTTTGATTTAAAGCACCTGTAGGCCAGCTAGATGGCTCATTAAGTGAAGGAGCTTGTTGCACAAACCTAGCAACCTAAGTTCAATTCCCGGATGCCATGTGAAGGAGGAATGAAAGAACCAGTCCCACCAAGTTGTCCTCTGACCCTGCCTCTCATACACAATATTAATAATATTTAAAATGAAAGCACTCGCTGGGCGGTGGTGGTGCACGCCTTTGATCCCAACACTCGAGAGGCAGAGGCCGAGGCTCTCTGTGAGTTCGAGACCAACCTGATCTACAAGAGCTAATTCCAGAACAGGATCCAAAGCCACAGAGAAACCCTGTCTCGGAAAACAACAATAACAAAAAATGAAAGCACTCACTCTTACCATAATGCACATAGTTCTGTACTTAGAATGTATTAGGCACCACTGGGGTTGCAGCTAATAATTTTTATTATGTGTTAAACTTCGAATATTGTATGTGGCAGATGCTGTTCTAAAAGCTGTGCTCATGAGTGTACATAGTCTTCACCAAAAGCATGTTTCTTCTCTCCATTTTACAGATGAAGAAACCGAGATTCAGAGAGGTTCAGACTCGTGCCCAAGGTCACACAGCTAGTAAGTGTCATAGCTGGAATTCAAACTAAGAGTGTGTGTTTGACATCCTTGGTCCTAAATTCCAGCCAACAGTGATTCCAGAATATCTGGTGGGCTGGGAGGTCATGGGCAATTGGGGAGCTCCTAGAAGCTTGACAGGTGGGAGGGTAGAAGACTTCAGAATAACAGCAGGGGTGATTTGCCAATTACTATGGGAATTTTGTAATCAGATCTGGGTATTTTGGCCCAGATCTGTAATCCTAGCATTTAAAAGGCAGACACAGGAGGATACTGAATTCAAAGCCAACCAGGGATACAGTGATACTTTGTCTCAGAAGAAGAAAGGCCAGGTGGTGTCCCAGGCCTTTAATCCTAGCTCTCCCGAGGCAGAGGCAGGCTGATCTGTGTGAGTTTGATGCTAACCTGGTTTACAGAGTGAGTTCAGGTCAGCCCAGGCTATATAGTGAGACCTTGTCTCAAAAAAAAAAAAGAAGAAAGAAAGAAAGAGAAAGAAAGAAAGAAAGAAAGAAAGAAAGAAAGAAAGAAAGAAAGAAAGAAAGGAAAGAAGGAAAAGATGGCCGTTGGTGCCAGCTGTTTTGAAGTCTGTTGTCCAGAGCTCGTTCACTGGGAGTTAAAGGATCCAAATTGACTTTCAGCAGCACATCCCTGGGTTGCAGGGGTGGGGACCAAGCCATAATAGTTGACTATTTTCCTCCCCTCCAGGTCTCAACTCCTGCTTCTCCTGCCTCCCCGCTGCACCATGGCTCCAGGCCCCTTCTCCTCTGGGCTCTTCTCGCCACCACCTGCTGCTCTCCCTTTTTTGCTGCTGCTCTGGGCAGGGGCATCTCGCGGCCAACCCTGCCCTGGTCGCTGCATCTGCCAGAACGTGGCACCTACGCTGACCATGCTGTGTGCCAAGACCGGCCTGCTCTTCGTGCCGCCCGCCATCGACAGGCGTGTGGTCGAGCTGCGGCTCACCGACAACTTCATTGCCGCTGTGCGTCGTCGAGACTTCGCCAACATGACCAGCCTGGTCCACCTCACCCTGTCTCGCAACACTATTGGTCAGGTGGCACCCGGCGCCTTTGCTGACCTCCGTGCTCTCCGGGCCCTGCACCTCGATAGCAACCGCCTGGCAGAGGTGCGTGGGGACCAGCTCCGGGGCTTGGGTAACCTCCGCCACTTGATCCTCGGCAACAATCAGATCCGGAAGGTGGAGTCGGCAGCTTTTGACGCCTTTCTGTCCACTGTGGAGGACCTGGATCTGTCCTACAACAACCTGGAGGCACTGCCGTGGGAGGCGGTGGGTCAGATGGTCAATCTGAACACCCTCACGCTCGACCACAACCTCATTGATCACATTGCCGAGGGCACCTTCGTGCAGCTGCATAAACTTGTACGCTTAGACATGACCTCTAACCGTCTGCATAAACTGCCCCCCGACGGGCTCTTCCTGAGGTCCCAGGGTGGGGGGCCCAAGCCGCCCACCCCCCTGACCGTCAGCTTTGGTGGCAATCCGCTGCACTGCAACTGCGAGCTGCTCTGGCTACGGCGTCTGACCAGGGAGGATGACTTGGAGACATGCGCCACTCCTGAGCATCTCACTGACCGCTACTTCTGGTCCATCCCGGAGGAGGAATTTCTATGTGAGCCCCCGCTCATCACGCGGCAGGCAGGGGGCAAGGCCCTGGTAGTGGAGGGCCAGGCTGTCAGTCTGCGCTGCCGGGCGGTGGGTGACCCTGAGCCCGTGGTGCACTGGGTGGCACCTGATGGGCGGCTGCTGGGGAACTCCAGCCGGACCCGGGTCCGTGGGGACGGAACGCTGGATGTGACCATCACCACCCTAAGGGACAGCGGTACCTTCACCTGCATAGCCTCCAATGCTGCGGGGGAAGCCACTGCACCGGTGGAGGTTTGCGTGGTACCTCTGCCACTCATGGCGCCCCCGCCGGCTGCTCCGCCGCCTCTCACTGAGCCTGGTTCTTCCGACATCGCCACACCAGGCAGACCTGGTGCCAACGACTCAGCCACTGAACGCCGGCTTGTGGCTGCCGAACTCACGTCCAGCTCTGTGCTCATTCGCTGGCCGGCCCAGAGGCCAGTGCCTGGCATCCGCATGTACCAAGTGCAATACAACAGCTCTGCGGATGACTCTCTAGTCTACAGGTGAGTGCGCTACTGAAGCCCCAGGAACTCCTCTCCAGCCCTAGCATCCTGCCCTCTGTCCCATCTGCTCGTCCATCCCCTTGACCTTGCTTAGATGCGGCTTTGGATAGGCCTGTGGATACCTCCTTCTTTTCTGCTCTGCTGTGTTTTTCTTGAGCTTAGAAGTTTGTGCAACACAACATGAGCCAGTGAAGGGCTGGGCAATGGAGTTATAAAACTGAGTAGGGCCTGGTGCTTCAGGCTTGAGATCCTAGCCTTTGGGAAGCCGAGGCAGGAGGATTGCAAGGACAAGGCTGGCCTGGACAGTTTGGAGACACTCTGTCTCAAAATTTAGAAAGTGGAAAAAAGAGGGCTGGAGGTGGATCCCAGTTATAGTAAGATAGAGCCCCTGCCTATAACCCTCCAGTGAGGAGCTGGGGGCATGGCTCAGTGGTAGTGCCCCTGCCTAGAATTCCCCAGTGAGGAGCTGGAGGTGTGGCTCAGTGGTAGAGCCCCTGCCTAGAATCCCCCAGTGAGGGGCTGGGGGTGTGGCTCAGTGGTGGAGCCCCTGCCTAGGATCCCCCAGTGAGGGGCTGGGGGCGTGGCTCAGTGGTAGAGCCCCTGCCTAGAATCCCCCAGTGAGGGGCTGGGGGGCGTGGCTCTGTGGTAGAGTCCCTGCCTAGAATCCCCCAGTGAGGGGCTGGGGGGCGTGGCTCTGTGGTAGAGTACTTGCTAAGCTGAGGGAGGCACTGAGTTCCATTCCCAGTCCCAAACAACAAATACCCCACAGGGTTCATGGTTAAACGCATCACTTGCACTCCAGAGGCCTCTGTTCATGAATCCCATCAATTAAACATTGTGGCACATAAAACACATGTGTTTATAGTTACATTTCTATTTATGTCAATACTACTATTCCAATTGGATAGATTATAGAAACAAAGCAAAAAAGCATGGGAAAAATAGAAATGTAATGTTCTAGTTTGATTTCTATCACTGTGATAAACACTGTGACCAAGCCATGCCACGCCTTTAATCCCAGCACTTAGGAGGCAGAGGCAGGTAGATGCCTGAGTTTGAGGCCAGCCTGGTCTATGGAGGGAGTTTCAGACCCAGCCAGAGTTACACAGAGAAACTTTGTCCCAAAGCAAGAACAGCAAAACAAAACAAAAAACACTATGACCACCAAAACCAAAACCAAACAAAAAGCCCCACTCTGACCAAAAGCAATTTGGGGAGGAAAGGGTTTATTTTATACCTCTAAGGTCACAGACCATCAATGAAGGAAGTCAGATAAGGAATTCAAGGCAGGAACCAGGATGAAGGGACTGAAACAGAGGCCATGGAATAGTGTTGCTTCCTGGCTTCCTCTCCATGGTGTGTTTTGTCTGCTTTCTTACATAACTCAGGACCACCTGCCCAAGGGTGTCCCCACCCACACTGAGCTGGGCCCTCCCATTCCATGTCAATCATTAGTCAAGCAAATGGACCTACAGACTTCCCTATAGGCCAGTCTGATGGAAGCATTTTCTCAGTTGAGGTTCCCAGATGACCCTAGTTGACAAAAACACTAATCAGTATCTGTAAGTTATTTCCGCCCCGGTCTTAGGGTGAACAGGCCTGCAGTGTAGATAGATAGCCGTCAGCTGCTTTGCCTTGCCTTGTCCAGGCCGGGTTTGTTGCCTGTTTCTCTCTCATCCGTCTCTCCTTTCTCTCCATCCAGCCCTCATTAGGCACTTAGACTTCCCTGTACAGGGCCCTGACTTGGGCGTGGCTGCAGGTTATAGAGAAGAAAAGAGAAGGATAAGATGGAAATACACAGAAAGTCACTTATTTATTATTTATTACTATTTGAAACAGTATTTCTTTGTGTAGCCCTGGCTGTCCTGGAACTCGCTATGTAGACCAGGCTTGCCTGGAACTCACAGAGATCAGCCTGTGTCTGCCTCCTGAGTGCTGGGATTACAGGCGTGCACCACCACTGCCCTGTCCTCAAATGAGAATTTATAAGGAAATAATTACCTACCTCACATCCATCCTTATCTGGGAAATAGTAGGTATTCAATGTGTGTGTTTCCTGGATACAAAGGACTGCTGAGAGGCAGATGGGGCACGTGTCTGTGATCCAGGCACTTGAGGATCTTCAGGCCAAGGTCAGTCCGGTTATGTAGTGGCTTTGAGGTCTGTCTGAGCTATATAGTGAGATTTTATCCCAGCAAACAAAACAAAACAAAACAAAACAAAAAAAAGAGGCAGCTTAGCTGCTTCCAAAGTGACCATTGGTACCCGGGACCTGAGGAGTTCAGTGGTTAGGGGGGCCCTTTGTAAATCAATGCCTGAGTCCTGTGGTCTCCAACCTGGTAGTTTGTCAGTGTGGCTCTCAGCCACAGACCCTGGCATACGGCAGAGATGACCCACAGTGGGCACTTGATAAATGGCTATTGGCTACATAGACACATGTTGTATTTGCCTTCGTTGTGCATTGCAGAGTGGCCTACAATGAGTGCCTAGCCCCACGCTTCACTTCCTTTGGGTTACCAGTGGGTCTAGAACCCCATTCTTGGTCACCCCAACAACTTGAGTGTGCTCAGCCCTTCACAAAAAAGCCAGTCTCCTGGCCTCCATCTCTGCTTGCCAGGGGCCGCTCTTTCCTCTGGGCTCTGCTTTTCTTTTGGTTTTGAGATAGGCTCTTGTCCTGGTAGCCTAGGTTAGCCTTCGACTATGGAGTCCCGGGCTGGCATGGAACTCAGGATGTTCTGAGATTTCAGGGACTATGCCAAGTGTACAATTCTTCCTTTTGCTTCTGATTGTCACACACTGATGACGTGGTTGACTCTGTGTCAGATACCCTCCCTAGATGGATTAGACTGACCTATTCTTACAAGCAGTCAGCAAACCAAGGCAGCAAACAGAAGCCTTCATAAACCATGTCCAAAGCTATGGCACTTTTTATTTCCAACTCTGCTATGTAGCAGTGACCATCTACCGTCATTTATTTCATTTAAAAAATTTTTTTTACTTATGTGTGGGTGCCACTTAATTTTTTTTTTTTTTTTTTTTTTTTTTTTTTTTTTTTTTTTTTAGCAGGGGTGGTGGTGGTGGTTTTAGACAGGGTTTCTCTGTGTAGCTTTGGAGGCTGTCCTGGAACTCGCTCTTTGTAGACCAGGCTGGCCTCGAACTCACAGAGATCCTCCTGTCTCTGCCTCCTGAGTGCTGGGACTAAAGGCCACCACCGCCTGGCATCATTTAACATTGTTAAAATTACATTTATCTGTGTGTGGGGGGGGAGGGCATTCGAGCCGTAGCATGCATACAGTGATCAGAAGACATCTTGTGTAAATCAGTTCTGTCCTCCCACCATGTGAATCTTGGGGATGGAACTCTGGTTGTTAGGTTTGGTGGCAAGCTCCCTTACCCACAGAGCCATCTTGCCAGCCCTTTATTTTTATTCATTCATTTCTTTGTGGTACTGTTGATGGAACACAGGGCCTCATACATGCTAGACAATCACTCTATAATGCTTCTAGCTCCTCACTGGGGGATTCTAGGCAGGGGCTCCACCACAGCCCCTCATTGGGGGATTCTAGGCAGGGGCTCTACCACTGAGCCACACACCCAGCCCCTCACTGGGGGATTCTAGGCAGGGGCTCTACCACTGAGCCACACCCCCAGCCCCTTACTGGGGAATTCTAGGCAGGGGCTCTACCACACCCTCCATTCTCTTTCTTTTCAGACACGGAACCTAGGGCTCTGTGGGAGAGATCATTTGCTCTCAGACGCAGAAAGGAGCAGAGCTATTTTTCATATGCTTGAATGCACACTTATTGAATACCTAGTGTTTGCCAGGCAGGGATGGAGGGGAGATGGATGATGCATTTCTGTCAATCAGATTTGTGATTTTTTTTTTTCCATCTCTATTCACTGCTCCTCTCTGATCCACAGCCACCGTGTGACAGGGTGGGGAAAGTTCCAGACCCAGCATGTAAACACATCTTCATGGCCCCCAGCTGGGCAAGTTCCCAGGACTCTTCTCTCCAGAGGGCCCCTTTCTAGCCTGCATTCTCCATTGCAGACGCTTGTACATAGGACAGCACTGTAGGGGTTAACTTCCTCTCTGCAGCCATGGGCTGAGGTGACATCCAACGAGAAGCCGGCTAGGCTGCTTGCTCTGGCCCAGCAGCCAATGAGAGACTCCTGGGCTCACGCTTTCTTAAGGAGCCAGTGACTGTCCTTGAAAAGGGGGAGCCCCTAGCAACTGGTTATTTGGGGAGAAAAAGCAGGAGAATCCAAGGCTCTAGCAGAGGAAAAGAGAAAGTTAATTTAGAAAGGGGTCAGGGCAGCTGGAGGTGGGTGGCCTAGGAAAAACAAAGAGTCTAATGAGAAACTAAAGAGCATTTTTGAGACCGTGAGGCTTATGCTTGAAGTCTTGGGGTGGAGGGTGGTGCCTGGTGACCTTGGTGGGGGTCTCAGGAGCAGGGCTGGCAGGCCTGTGGAGCTCTGACAGGTAAGCATGGCTGGGGATGAGGCATGGCTTTTTAGAAGGGGTGGGGCTTGTTCTGCATGGTCTTAAGCAGAGGAAGAGGCGGGGCTCATCCCTGGTAAGCCACTAAGGTCCTTGGCAGGAGAGAAGAGTTTGTGAGGTTGGGTGCTGGGCATGCCAGTCAGGGTGCACTCCATACTCCTGAGTTCCCTGATGGTGGAAGTAGCCAAAACAGACTGTTTCAAAATATGCTCATGAAAAGAGAACACATTCTGGGAGGGAATGTCCCTAAGATGGACGGTAGGGGAACATAGAGGATCAGCTGGTGAGATGGCTTAGTGGGTCAAGGGACTTTTCTACCAAGACTAATGGCCCGAGTTCAATTCCTAGGGCACACATGGTGGTAGGAGAGAACAGACTCCTGCAAGCTGTCCTCTGACCTCCTCCTTACACACACACACACACACACAGCAGTAAAGGTAAGTTAGAAGAAGTCAGGTCTGTTAAGGATAGTATTGCTGTAGACTAAACATATTTTTAAAAAGAGAGATGTAGAAGGCAGCAGGTAGCCTTGGAATAGGAGCCCACAAGAGCTGCTAGGAACACTTGGCGGGATGTTAGCTCATAGTGAGATCCTTAACCTTAGATAATTCAGGTTTTAGAAATATCACCTCATTCGTTCTCATGCTATCTCTAGGATGTGGGGATTCTTACTGTCACTATTAGAGGGAAATGATGCACAGAGAAGTTAAGAAACTTGTGTGCGGTCACAGAGGGCAGAGAAGAGATCCTATCCCAGAGTTGTGGCTCCCGGGTGTTTAACTGAAGGGTTTTGCTGTACTATGTACCTGCCTCATTTGAGAAAAATGAAACCAGTGCTTGTCTACATTTTAGTCGACTGTAGATGAGATTTGGGGAGTGTGGGTCAGTGAATTGATCTTTGGAATTCTGGTGCTGCGATGGTCAGCATACATCCATATAACAGTTGGTTGCCTCTAGAGGGGGCTGTCTCCCGGTCCCTCAAAGGGAAATGGCTTGTAAGCCAGAGTGCAATTAGAAGGGGAGCAAGTGAGAAGCTGAGGTGCTTGGGAAACTGAGCCAGGAGCTAGAGATTTTACCCAAAGGTGGGGCATGCCCTGCAGCGTGCCTCCTCTGTCAAAGGCAAGAATTCGTGCATGCCAAGTGGGATTATGGCTGGCAACGTAGCTCAACCGGTAGAGTGCTTGAAGAAGGACCTGGGTGTAGTCCTCCCACCACAGAAACAAAAGCAAACAAACCAGTAGGACATGGTGGCGCACGCACGTCTGCAAGCCTGAAATCCCAGCGTTCAGGAGGTGGAGGCAGGATGAAAACCAGGGGCTGGAAGTTAGCCATTGCCCTTGCGGGGATAAAACAATTGTTGACTTCGGTATCCATCTAAAATAAGGAAGAACTTGTAGGTTAGGGGGAGTGGCCATAGCACTGAGCTCCTTAAATGGTAGATAATACGCAGGTGACAATTGTCCAAGGTATGAGTAGAGACAGTCCCAGGAGGTGATGACAAGGTAAGTAAGTAGGTCTGGAGGCGGGGCGTGTAGATGAGGGAGCATGGTCTTGAGCCTCGAGCCAGAAAGGCTGCTGACAAATCTATTAATTGACGAGGGCCTTGAATGGCTGCTGAAGGCACCAGTAGCATGGCGAAGGGGTGTGGTTAAGAGCGGGGCTAACTCCGTCCTGGTCCCATTCCTTTCCGCAGGATGATCCCTTCCACCAGCCAGACTTTCCTGGTGAACGATCTGGCTGCTGGCCGCGCCTATGACTTGTGTGTGCTGGCAGTCTACGACGACGGGGCCACCGCTCTGCCGGCCACCAGAGTGGTGGGCTGTGTGCAGTTCACCACGGCGGGGGATCCCGCGCCATGTCGCCCGCTGAGGGCCCACTTCTTGGGCGGCACCATGATCATCGCCATCGGGGGCGTCATCGTAGCCTCGGTCCTGGTGTTCATCGTGCTGCTCATGATTCGCTACAAGGTGTACGGCGATGGGGACAGCCGCCGCATCAAGGGCACGTCCAGGTCGCCCCCTCGGGTCAGCCACGTGTGCTCCCAGACCAACGGTGCGGGCGCGGGCGCAGGCGCGCAGCAGGCCTCCGCCCCCGCAGCTCCTGACCGCTACGAGGCGCTGCGGGAGGTGGCCGTCCCTGCAGCCATCGAGGCAAAGGTGGCCGAGGCCGAGGCGACTTCCGCTGAGCTGGAGGTGGTGCTTGGACGCTCTCTGGGTGGCTCCGCCACCTCGCTGTGCTTGCTGCCCTCGGAGGAAACTTCTGGGGAGGAATCTAGGGCCGTGACCGGTCCTCGAAGGAGCCGTTCGGGGGCCTTAGCGCCTCCAACTTCTGCGCCCCCGACGCTAGCTCTGGTTCCCGGGGGCGCCTCGGCCCGGCCGAGGCCACAACAACGCTATTCCTTTGACGGGGACTACGGAGCGCTCTTCCAGAGTCACAGTTACCCGCGCCGCGCCCGGCGGACAAAGCGCCACCGGTCCACGCCACACCTGGACGGGGCCGGAGGGGGCGCGGCCGGGGAAGATGGAGACCTGGGGCTGGGCGCCGCCAGGGCGCGCCTGGCCTTCACCAGCACCGAATGGATGCTGGAGAGTACCGTGTGAGCGGCGGGCGCGCGGGCACCGCGACGCCCAAGCCCGGCCGGATGCAGGGAAGGCTGGAGAGAAGGGATGCGCGAGGGGCGGGGCCAGCCGCAGTCCGGGGCCGAGCCCCACGACTCCACCCTCCGCCCCGCCCGCCCCGCCCCGCCCCGCCCAGCCCCGCGCGCTCGCGGACCTTGCCGGAGCCGGTGCCTTACACAGCGAAGCGCGGGGAGGGGCGGGGCCCCCCCACACTGCAGCACTGAGACACGAGTCCCCTCCCCAACCCGGGACCCTGGGGCAGGGCCGAGGGGCCCATTCCTTGTATCTGGCTGGACTAGATCTCTTTCTGCCCCGCGGCGGCCTCCAAAGCCTCCAGTCCCCTCAACCCCAGCCCCCTCCCTGGTCCCACCTAGTCTGGTTTGGAGGGAGGGGCTCCTCCTTTCTCCTCTCTGTGTCCGCGTCTTTCCTGCCCACTGTGGTCTGTCTTCCGTTTTTTCCTTACTCGTCTCCCTCTTCTCTGTCCCATGGTCTTCTTTTCTCCTTTATTATCCCCCCCCCCTTTTTTTTTTGTCCTGTGTCTTTGTCCCTCCCGACTCCCTCTCCTCACCATCACCGGGCAGGTCCCACTGAAGGACCAGATTCTTCCCTCTGCCTCGTCCCCACAATGAATCCCCACACAGACAAAATCCAAAAACCAAATCCCTCTCTATCGGAGCCGGGACCCTCCGCCGCAGCAGAATTAAACTTTTTTCTGTGTCTGAGGCGGCTCTGCTGACCAGTGTGTGTGTGTGTGTGTGTGTGTGTGTGTGTGTGTGTGTGTGTGTGACAGTGAGGACTGAGAAACTGGCAGGCAGAGGTGGGAAGTAGCAAAACCAAGAATGACTGACGGGTGTGGGTAACCCTTAAATCATCCAATCCTCACAATAACCCTAGGGTTCAGGTACTGTTAGCTCACTCTACAGGGGAGGACACTGAAGCCAGCAGGCTTAGATGACATGTCCCGGCATAACCAGAAGGGCTGAAAATGGGGATTCGTTTAGTTAATGGTAATTTTCAGCTGGGCATGGTAGCCCTCACCTTTAATCCCAGAATTTGGGAGGCAGAGGTTGGCGGATCTCTGTAATCTTGAGGCCAGCCTGGTCTACAGAGTGAGTTCCAGACCAGCCAGGGCTACATAGTAAGACTGTCTCAAAACAATGAAAAAGTAATTCCACATAGTATTTACTTATTTGGTGTGTGTGTGTGTGTGTGTGTGTGTGTGTGTGTGTGTGGTGTGTACATGTGTGTGCTGTTGCACTCATCCATATGTGTGTGGGGGGGAGGGTCAGAGGTACATTTTAGCTGTCTTCCCTTGTCATTCCCCACCTTATTTTTTGAGGCAGTCTCACAGGAGTTCATCAATTTGGCTAGACTGGCTGTCCATTGAACTCCAGGGTTCTCCAATATCCATTTCTGCCTCCAGCACTGGATTTATGAATGTTATTTATGTGAGTGTTGGGGTCTTAGCTCAGATCCCCATGTTTGCATGACAAACACTTTTACCCACCGAGACATCTCAGGCACATATACACACACCTATAAATACATGGATACATGAGTGTGTGTGTATGTTTATGTGTGTGTAGTTGTTTTTGACAGGATCTCTCTATGGAGCACTGGGCTAGCCTTCCAACTTTCTGTGATTTTTCTGCCTCTATCAAATGCTGGGATTGTGGGTTTGCACTACCATGCCCAGTCTCAGACTGGCTTCAAACTTGTGGCAGTCCTGTCTCTTCCTCCAGAGTGCAGAGATTATATGCATGTAACACCACAAACAGCACCTTTTTTTTTTTTTTTTTTTTTTTTTTTTTGAGACAGGATCTTGATATAGGTAGCTAAGGCTGGCCTTGAACTTTCAACCATCCTCCCTTAGCCTCTGGAGTGCCAGTTTTATGGGTATGTGTTCTGGGAAAATAGACTTAACAGCATGGGTAGAAATTGGGCATGTCGGAGAACGCCTGTAATCCCGGATGGTAGAAGCAGGAGAGTCAGAACCTCAAGACTGGGCTGGCAAGTTGGCTCAATGAGTAGACACTTGCCATGGAGCCTGAAAACCGGAACTTGGTCCCTGGGACCCATGAGCCATAGCACATGTGCACTCCAACAAAACTAATGAATAAATGCAATAAAAGATGTCTTTAAAGTTCAAGGCTATGGGCTGGAGAGATGGCTCAGTGGTTAAGAGCACTGGCTGCTGTTATGGAGGACCCAGGTTTGACTCCCAATACTCACATTGGCAGCTCCCCACCCAGTTCCAGGGGATCCCATGTCCTCTTCTGGCTTCTGTGGGCATGTGTGTGGTGCAGAGGCATGCACACTTAAATAATTTATTTTTAAGAGTAAAAATTTGAGCCGGGCAGTGGTAGTGCATGCCTTTAATCCCAGCACTTGGGAGGCAGAGGCAGGCGGATCTCTGTGAGTTCGAGGCCAGCCTGGTCTACAGAGTGAGTTCCAGGACAGCCTCCAAAGCTACAGAGAAACCCTGTCTCGGAAAACAAACAAACAAAAAGAGTAAAAAGTAAGACTATCATCTTCTACATGCAGCGTTTTGAGACTGGCATGGGCTACATGAGATCCTGTTTTTTGGTGTTGTTGTTGTTGTTTTGGTTTGGCCAACAAAATAAGTAAAAAATAAAAAGGCAGATGGATTTGGGCAAGATGACACAACTGGATTCCCAGCTACTCAGGGGGCTAGAGCAGGATGATTGCTTGAGCCCAGGAGTTTAAGGCCAGCCTGAGCAGCATAGTCAGACACTGCCTCAAACCTGCAAACATCAATAATAGTAAAAGGCAACTTCTGACCCATCCTCAACTTTAAGCCCTTTCAACTGGACAGTTTCTGCCCCTCCTGGCTGCCCGCCCACATTGTGTAGGATTGACAGATATCCATGGTCCTATTTTATAGACAGAGGTCAGACCCCAGAGGGAAGGGAAGTCTCTTGTCAGAGGGCTCTACCCTGGCTTGCTTCCCATGAAGAAGATTGGAATTGGCAGTTTGCCTCTGGATCTGTGTCTGGAGGCTGGGGAATGGCTTCAATGACCCTAGCTGAGCTTGGGTCTCCAAAGGCAGCTTACCTGTGTGAGCATGATGGATGGTGAGTGGAGCCAGGATGCTGGAAGCAGTGGAGGGTGGTGGGGGAGGGGCTCTCTAAGGACTGAGGACTTTCCTGGGGAGGCAAAGGTGTTAGGGTGGTGGGGCTCTGGGCACCTCAGTCCTTGCAGATACTTGGCCATGAAAACTCCTTCCTAATCCCGGGGAAAAAGGAAGGCTTCAAGTCAGCCAGGGGCCCCCTGAGGCCTGGGGAGGAGGAGAGCAAGACAGAAATAGAAACAGAGCCAGAGGGAGGAAGCTGGTCTGAGCAGAGAGGGTGGGAGGCAGCAAGGACAGCAGCTTTGGAGAATTCCAGGCCAGGTGGATCCCTCACCCACTGGCCCAATATACATGTTACTCGCAATGATACCTAGGTGCAAAGTGCTCCCACCAGCTGGACCCTGTGCTCACACATCTTGCCTAATGTGTGAATGAGTAGAGCATAGAACCCAGGGCACTACACATCACACTCATGAAAGGTCATTACCTCCGAAAGAAGCAGGTTTACAATATGTAACTCTGGTTGCCCTGCAACTCATTGATGGATAAGCTTTACTGAGCATCGACCATATGCCTGCTCCAGTGTAGCAGCTTTAGCAATGACTAAAATAGACCAACTGCTAGGCATGGTGGCACATGCTGCAATCCAGCACTTGGGAGACAGAGGCACAAGGGTCTCAAATTCCAGGCCACCTGATGATACAGTAAGAAATGCCACAAGCCGGGTGGTGGTGGCGCACACCTTTAATCCCAGCAATCTGGAGGCAGAGACAGGAAGATCTCTGGGAGTTTGAGAGCATTCTAACACAGCCAGGGCTGTTACCCAGAGAAACCCTGTCTCGAAACACAAATAAACAAATATACAAACAAATAAACAAGTGGCTGGGCAGAAAGAAATGGTCCTGGTGGAACATGTCTATAATCCCAGCACTGGGGAGGCTGAGGCAGGAGGATCAGAAGTTTGTCATTCTTTGCTACATAGTAGTAAGTTTGAGGCCAGCCTGGGCTAATTTTTTTCCTCCCCAATATAAAACAGAAAAGACTTTTTCATTGGTTCTCTTCCTTCCTGCTTAATTTATTGGTATGAGGATAAGAGACTTGCAGTTTCTGTTGCCATT
Organism: Cricetulus griseus; assembly: GCF_003668045.3. Lineage (NCBI taxonomy): Eukaryota > Metazoa > Chordata > Mammalia > Rodentia > Cricetidae > Cricetulus > Cricetulus griseus. The sequence goes on along the minus strand of NC_048602.1, from coordinate 7,412,688 downwards.
TTGTGACCATACAGCACTAAGCATAGGATTTAAAATGATCATCCAGAGGAAGGTAGAAGAAAACCCATGGAAAACAGGTCTATGACAAACCCCTAGACTCCACATGTATCCAGGTGACATAATTGAGTGTATGCACTGGGAATTGAACTTGGATCCTCCGGAAGAGCAGCTGGTGCTCCTAAATATTAAGCTTTCTCTCCAGCTCCACAGTAGAATGTTTGAAATATTTAAAACATATTAGCTGGCTTTTTCTTGCCATTCCCCCACCCCACCCCCAGTGTCTTTCTATGTAACCCTGGCTGACCTAGAGTTTCCTACATAGACCAGATTAGACTTGAACTCACAGAAATCCACCTGCCTCTGCCTCGAAAAACACTGGGATTAAACCATGCCAGGTGTTTAGACAAGATCTTATGTAGCCAAGGATGGCCTTAAATTCATGATCCTTCTGTCTCTACCTCCAAACTGCTGGGGTTATAGGCATGAGCCACTGTACTTGTTTTTTCTTTCTTTCTTTTTTTAAAGATTACTTATTTATTTATTTAATTTATTTATTTATTATGTATACAACATTCTGCTTCCATGTCTACCTGCACACCAGAAGAGGGCACCAGATCTCATTACAGATGGTTGTGAGCCACCATGTGGTTGCTGGGAATTGAACTCAAGACCTCTGGAAGAGAAGCCAGTGCTCTTAACCTCTGAGCCATCTCTCCAGCCCATGTGTTTTCTTTCTTAAGCTACATTCATTCATTCATCCATCCATCCATTGTGTATGCATGTGGTGCCTGTGGAAAGCAAAGGACAATTTGCATTATTATTTCTTTCCTTTCCACCTTGTGGGTTCCTGGGATTGAATTTAGGCCGTCAAGCTTAGTGACAAATGCCTTTACCCGCTGAACCATCTCACCAGCTCTTTATCACCTATCTCTCTCTCTCTCTAATCTATCTGTCATCCATCTACATATCTATATCTACCTCTCTATCTCCATCTACCTACCTACCTATCTATCTATCTATCTATCTATCATCTACCTATCCATCTACCCATCCATCCATCATCCATCCATCATCTACCCATCCATCCATCATCCATCCATCATCCATCATCTTCCCATCCATCCACCCATCCATCCATCATCTATCCATCCATCTATCTTTATATCAATTTTTATTTTATTTATTTATTTATTTATTTATTTATTTATTTATTTATTTTTTGCTTTTGAAACAGGGTCTTTCAGCACAACCTTGGCTGTCCTGGAACTTACTATGTAGACCAGGCTGGCCTGGAACTCACAGAGGCCAGAGATGTTGGATCCCTTGGAGATTCAGTTCCGGGCAGCTGTGAGCTGCCTGTTATGGGTCCTGGAACTGAACTTGGGTCCTCTGCAAGAACAGCAAGGGCTTTTAACAGCTAAGTTATCGGTCCAGCCCCTCAGCTCCCCACTTCACCATACCCCACAGTTCCACAGGATCTTGGAGGAAATTGTGATTTTATCAACTAGCTCCAGAGCATATCCTCTCTCTCTCTCTCTCTCTCTCTCTCTCTCTCTCTCTCTCTCTCTCTCTCTCCCTCCCTCCCTCCCCGAGTTCCACGGTGTAGTCCTGTCTGACTTCCAACTTATATATTTCCATATTTTGATGACAGAAGCAATACACTCTTGGGGCTGGAGAGATGGCTGGCTCAGGTGGTAACGTGCTAGTCTCACACGTATGAGGACCTGCGTTCGATTCTCCAGAACCCATTGTGTTGTGGAGTGGGGGGAAGTCAGTCCAGTCCCAGCCAGTGAGGCAAAATTAGTAGGAGGATCTCTGGGACTCACTGTACAGCGAGCATAGCCTAACTGACAAACCACAGGAGAATAACTAAAAAAATAAAAGTAAAACTAAACCAGGTGGTCAGGTATTGAGGGATGACAGCTGAGGTCCTTTGTCCTCCAGGTGCACGCACACACACCCCTACACGGCACACGAACACACACACACCTACATGCTCATGAACACACACACACACACACACACACACACACACACACACACACACACACACCCCTATAAGCAATGCACGATAGGAGGCCTACCAAATAGCAGTCTTGTGAGACAAACAGGAAGTTGTAAACTCTGTGTCAGGAGAATGTTGCCCTGCCCACCTCACCTTCTCTCTGCCGTCGGTCTAACTGCATTCATCTTCCCAGGCACAGACTGTCCAGAATAGAGGTTTCTCTCCAGCCTCACTCATGAATCTTTTTTGTTTGTTTTTTGTTTTGTTTTGTTCCAAGACAGGGTTTCTCTGTGGCTTTGGAGCCTATCCTGGCACTTGCTCTGGAGACCAGGGTGGCCTCGAACTCACAGAGATCCGCCTACCTCTGCCTCCCGAGTGCTGGGATTAAAGGCATGTGCCACCATCGCCCGGCTTCCACCTTATTTTTTGAGACAAGGTCTATAACTAAATCTGAAGCTTAGCAACTGCTAGACTGAGTGGCCAGCTAGCCCCAGGGATCTTTGTCCTGTGTCCACTTCCAAAGCTCTGTGTTTTTTTTGCTGGGGATTGGAGCTAAAGTTCTCACCCTTGTACAACCTCTGCAGCCCCACATTGGGTTTCCTGATTCTTTATTATAGGAGACAGCATTCTGAATGAGAGAGACCCCCCCATCTGTCCCAGAGACATTTAAAAGAGAAATACATTGCCCTTACAGACTAGAGAGGGGCTTATTTTTTTGTTTGTTGGTTGGTTTTTGTTTTTGGGTTTTTCGAGACAGGGTTTCTCTGTGGCTTTGGAGCCTGTCCTGGAATTAGCTCTTGTAAACCAGGCTGGCTTCGAACTCACAGAGATCCGCCTGCCTCTGCCTCCCGAGTGCTGGGATCAAAGGTATGTGCCGCCACCGTCTGGCTTAGAGAGGGATTTATAAGCGTGTTTGTAAACATGGTGAATGTGGACAGCCACACAATGGCACATCTTTGGTTAGCTGTTGATTCAGAGAGGTGGTCCGTTGGATACACATCCCAGAAGACACATAAACATACTCAAGCATCGCACACTGTTTATTTGCATATATATTGTTTAAAAACAGGAAAATACACCCAACCTGTGTTTCAATAAATCTTTCCGCCAAAAGCCGTCTGAGCCCCACCGCCACGTGTGAGCTTTATGCCATCGGCCAGCCCGAGTTAGGCCCAAATGAATACACAGAAACTTGTATTAGGTACAAGGATGCTTGGCCAATGACTAGGATTCTCATCTGTTAGCTCAGTCTTAATTATCATACATCTATATATTTTATAAGACTTATCTTATCCGACACCTTATTGGCGTCCCTCCTTGCCGGTGGATCACATTGTGCCACTGGAACAGGAGTGGAGGGGAAAAGAGAGACGCTTCCTGTTTCTCCTTCTTTCAATATGAGTCTCCTTGCTATATCACTTCCTGCCTGGATCATCACTTATCTACTACATTTCCCAGAATCCTCTTTGACTCCTAGTCCTAACTTGCTGTCTCATTGGCCAAACAGTATTTTATTCAATAATCAATAAGATAAACATGCACAGTACAGTCTCCATCAAACCTGGGCTGCAGCTTCATAAATAAAGGGTGAGAGGAAATAAGTTAAGGTAGGGGAGGGGCCAAGTATAGAGTTCAGAGTCTTGGGTGCGCTGTGCCAGGCCATTAAACTCAGGCACACTGGTCTTCTCTGGCCACACACCTCAGGTCCTGGATGAGCAGGCGAAGGAGGTTGGAAGTGACAGAGATTTCCAGGCAGCCCGGGGTCTCCTGAAAGGACAGAGCTGGCTCAGGGGTTGCTGGGGCTCAGGGCTCCCAGGCTCTGCAGACCCCGGGTCTCCTCCCCAGACTCACCTTCTCCTGGGCCTCCCGGAGCCGGTGCAGCCAGCGGGAGAGGCGGTGGCTTGGGGGCCTGGGCTCTGCTGCAGGCTCAGGCTGAATCTGTGGACAGAGGAGGGGGCTGTGAGCCTACTGCTGCCACAGGGGAAGCCCCAGTGGCTGGAGGCACAGTGTGGAGGAGCCAGCGACCCAGGACTCACACAGGCCTGCAGCTGAGAGTGGATGTGTCTCAGGGTGTGAAGAGGCTGCTCCAGGATGCGGTACAAGGCAGAGTCAGTCACGTTCTCCAGGACCTGCAGTGTCAGGTGCAGCTCAGCCTGCAAGGCTTTGAGGCGCTCCTGGACCTGAGAAGAGGCGGGAAATAACAGGAAAAGAGGAGAAAACGGCAAGAGGGCTGAGGTAATGGCTGGGGGTGTGGCTCAGAGTGCTTGACCAGAATCTTCCACTGATGGGCTCGGAGTGTGGCTCAATGGTAGAGCAGCTGCCTAGAATATTCCAGTGAGGGGCTGGGGGTGTGGCTCAGTGGTAGAGCCCCTGCCTAGAATCCCCCAGTGAGGGGCTGGGGGCGTGGCTCAGTGGTAGAGCCCCTGCCTAGAATCCCCCAGTGAGGGGCTGGGGGCGTGGCTCAGTGGTAGAGCCCCTGCCTAGAATCCCCCAGTGAGGGGCTGGGGGCGTGGCTCAGTGGTAGAGCCCCTGCCTAGAATCCCCCAGTGAGGGGCTGGGGTGTGGCTCAGTGGTAGAGCCCCTGCCTAGAATCCCCCAGTGAGGGGCTGGGGGCGTGGCTCAGTGGTACAGCTCTTACCTAGCCTTTGTGTGAGACCTGAATTGAGTCTCTATACCACATATATAACCTGCCACAAATCCCAAAAAGCACAGGTTAAGTTGGGTTGTATAGGGAATACAATGCAGGGGGGCGGGGTTGCAAGACACTGGGCGGGGACAGGTGATGGGCAGACAAGAGGGATCCAGAGATCAGGAGTGCTTGATGGGGAATACAGATGGGGAAGATGGAGGTGAGGGGAAAAGGAAGGGAGGAGGAGGAGACAGGTGAGGAGACAAACAAGATGGCGCCAAGCAAGCAGAGACGCTGGGCTCACAGAGGTTTGATAGAGCAGGGGAGAAGAGAACAGGATAGGGAGGCAGAGGGGATGGAGGTGGCTTCGTGGAAAGATGGGGGGATGGAGGGGATCGTTTTAAGAGACAAGAGATGGAGGGGAGAGGCCGTGCGCCCAGAAATGGGGTAAGAGAGGTGTGCTGACACGGGGAGCAGGCATGGGTGGCAGATAGGCTGGGCAGAAAGGTGAGCCGGGTGTGGCGCCCTGTGTTTATGATCCTAGCATAGTCAGGAGACTGAGCCTGAGGGCCTCTGGGACCTCAAGACTGAAGCCAGCCTGGGCTACATAGTGAGACTCAAAAAAGAGACCAAGCTGAAGGAGCTAGGGAAGTATGGGAGAGGCAGAAGCACTTGAAGGACACAGGGTTTGGGGACAGGCAAAGGTAGCCACTTTAGGAGGGAAGTGGCCGGGCAAGGGGGTAATCCTCACCTGGCTTCCAACTTACCTGCAGCCGGACCAGTTTCCACCTACGGGGAAAGAGCTTGGGGCTGCACCGGACATCCTTCTGTAGCCGTGATTCTTCCTGAAGAGAAAGACACGGGTTAGCCCACACAGGAGAGATGGGACCTAGTTCACAGCAGCAAGAGTAAAACGTGGCCTAGCTGGAGGATTTGAATTGAATTCATATCAGAAAGGATAGACTGGTCCTAGCTGGAAGACTCAAGCCTAGCCTGTAGTAGAAGGTTAGAGGTTAGCCCACAGGGGTAGGTACCATCTTCATCCCACTAGGAAAGATGTAGGGTAGCCCATTATGGTAACAGTAACACACCAAAGCATCATTGGCATTCCTGAAGTTTTCTCTCGTCTGTGGTGATATAGATTGGAAAATGCTGATGTTACAGCCTTCTCTGGCTGGGGTGGGCTTGGAAGGAGGGACAGGATAAGCTGTGGTCAAGCCCAGCATCACGGTCGCCAGACCCAGTAGCAATAGTGTAGCCATGGTCAAGTCCTAAGTGTCTCCTGAGCTGCATGGCTCTGCTTTTAAAGCCGGGCTTACACGTACTATCCTTGATAAAAAAGATGGAGGGAACCGAAAATGTACCCAGCAGAGGAAAATTCAGTCAGTGGAGCCAATTCCTGAGCCACGTAGGTGAGTAGGTGTGGGTGCGGCTCTGCTTTCTAAGCCAGGCTTACACAAACTATCCCCGTTGATGTGTCCAAAGTGATGGAAAGATGAAGGAAAACTAAAATTTGCAGAGGCAAATTCAGTCGGTGGAGCCAATTCCTGAACCAGGTACTTGAGCAGGTGTGGGTGTGGCCAGGCGTGTGATGCTGTTTCAGGAAGGAAAGAGAAACAGAATCCAGTTGGGACATCTGCAAAACCATCTCTTTCAGGACACCGAAGGCCAGGGCTGCCCAATTTAGATTACATTGGAGAAGGAGCAGTAGTGGGAACCGGTAAAACTTTAAGGTCACCGTGGGACCGGATGTGGAGGGTGGGTGTCTACTTAAGATTCCTACGAATGAGTAATCGCTGTTGTGATTGTGAGGATTATTTTTGGGTGTCATCATGCTCTGGAGTAGCCAGGTAGCTGGAAAGGCTTAGTTTCTGGGTATTTGAGGGTGTCTGGAGGAAAAGACAGGCCTGTGAGTCAGTTGGGCTGTATGAGGAAGAAGGAAACTCCTGCAAAGTTAGGGCTTTGGCCGGGCAGTGGTGGCACAGTGGAAGCAAGAGGACTTACTGGACAGCATAGCAAGACCATCTCCAAAACCAAAGGAACAGAGATGGGCTTCGGAGACGGCTCGGTTGGTAAAATCAGGACGTGAGTTTGATCTCCAGGACACATAGTAACATACAGTACAACATTGCATATCTGCAGTTGCTTTGCTGGGGGAGGTAGACAGAAGTCTCCCTGAGCCTTGCTGGTTAGCCATTGGTAAGCTCCAGGTTCGGTGAGAGACCCCCAAAATAAAATAAGTTGAAGAGTAACTGACGAACACTTGGTAACAGTTTACACATGCACACAACCTCAACATTCAAGGTGTTCCCTTTCTGACTTTTGTGTGACATGAAAGGTTCCCATTTGCTAGGGACAAGGGCACTTCTTCCTAGGACAGGCGGGGGGGGGGGGTGTCGCTCTGCTGTTGTTGGTCACCAAGGGAGAGTCATCAAATTCACATAACCTGTAAGCAATTGCTACGATGTGTCTACAGTTTTTATTTCATTTCTCCTTAGTCCTCAGCGCCCGAAGTTGTTAATCATACTTTTCAGATCACAACCCAGAGCCACAATTGGCCCATAAAAGACTCTTCCCATGTCTCTCCCCATCCTCACCCCCACCCATCCGCCTCCCAGACACCCACTTCAGTGGGCCTGCTACACAGCTGCCAAGAGGCAGCGGTTTAATTTGTGACTTGGTGTGTCTCTGCGTTTCCAATTTACACAAATGAGATTGTGCTATAAATCTACTAACTTTGAAGAAAAAAAAAATGAAAACTTAACGCTCCATCTCTGAGATCTCCCCCAACAGCTGCGGACATCCAGTTCCCTGTCTGTAACTGTGACAGCGCGCCCACATTGCCGGTACTTACCCACTCGCCCGGAGATGGGCATTTAGGGTGCCTCCAGCTCCGCGATCCCGTAAGGCCCACACCTGTCCTCTGTGTGGGAGAGGTTTTAGAGCCTTCCGCAGCAGCACACCAGCTGGCACCCTCCCACCACAGCCCATGGGCGCACTTCTGCACTCACTCGTGGAAAGGGTGGGCAGTTCCCACACACTGACAACTTCCCACCCGCGTGCCTGGATCTCCCTGGTCTCTCGACTGGGCGGCTGCAGAGCAGCCCGGACGTGGAAGTACCATTAGTGACTTCTTCAGGAGCAATCCCTACCCAGGGAAGGAGCCAGAAACTAAGCATTACAGCTTTCAGGTTTTCAAGCTGGCTCGGTGGATGCAAGCGCTTGCAGCCGAGCCCAGCAACTCAAGTTCAAACCCCAGAACCCACAAGGTGGAAGGAGACAACGGACTCCCGCAGCTTGTCCTCTAACATTCTCCGTCCACCAAAAATGAACACAATAAATAAATGTAACCTAATAAAAATAAATGTAACTTAAACATATAGCTTCTGTGTCAGGGGCAAGTTGCAGATGATTTCTACATCATCCAAGGCTGGGAGTGGGGTGAGAGAAGTGACGAGAAGTGACTAGCATAAGATGTAGAATTTAGGGTGCTCACTCTTGGGGTGGGCAAGTACCCTAAGTTTCTCCCACTACTCCAGCCCGTGCCTGTAGCTTGACTTGACTTCATGAGGAGTCTCTCTCTCTCTCTCTCTCTCTCTCTCTCTCTCTCTCTCTCTCTCTGGTTTTTTGAGACAGGGTTTCTCTGTGGCTTTGTAGCCTATCCTGGAACTTGCTCTGTAAACCAGACTGGACTCAAACTCACAGAGATCCTCCTGCCTCTGCCTCCCCAGTGCTGGCATCAAAGGCGTGCACCACCACCACCCTGCAAGGAGTCTGTTTCTACTTACCCTGGATAGAGGGAGCAATGACAAACCAATGAAGTATCCCATTCAAGTCCAGCTTGGGGAACCAGAGTTGTCTGGGGTTGCTTATAGGATTCTGCCCACTGCTGCATCACAGAAAAGCCCGCCCCGGCACGGGTGAGGACTCACAAAGATACATGTCTGGATCTCCCTGCACAACCTTCCAGCAGCTCCCCCCAAGTCTCTCCTCCCTCCCCAGCAATTGCTTTCAGCTGTGTCATTCTCTAGAGGTCCGCTTGACTCTTGTAGGTCACTGGCTTTTTGTTCTTCTGGGCTTCAAGTTCCTCACCCACTTTTGGGGAGGGGGCATTCCCCACATCGCACACCTGTGGTCCTGTCTCCTAGGCTTTGGAGAGAACTCAAGCTCACACAAGTGTATTCAGGAGTAGGATTATGAGGTCATGGGGACACACGTCACACCTGTGTCTATATGGTCTACTTGGTGCTGTTCACCAGAACGTCCCCAAATGATGGAGCTGTTGTGACCCTGTCCTCTCCAAGACAGCACAGTCAGCTCTCCATGCGGACAAGCTCCACACCCACAGAGTCAGCCCACTGAGGAGTGTTGTGGATTTGTTTTGTTTTGTTTTGTTTTAAATTGAGACAGGGTCTCATTGTGTAGCCCGGCCTAGCCTGGAATTCACTCTGTAGACCAGGCTAGCCTTGAACTCACAGAGAACAGCCTTCTGGGATTAAAGGTATGCACCTAGGCTTCTGGGCTTTGTCTTCTTTCTTTTTTGTTGTTTTTGTTTGGTTGGTTGGTTTAGTTTTATTCTGTAGCCCAGACTGACCTGGAACTCAGGGGAGGGAGGAGAGACTTGGGGGGAGCTGCTGGAAGGTTGTGCAGGGAGATCCAGACATGTATCTTTGTGAGTCCTCACCCGTGCCGGGGCAGGCTTTTCTGTGATGCAGCAGTGGGCAGGTACCCAGGCCAGCCTTGAATTTATGTGTAATCTTCTAAACTCAGCCTTCTGAGTGATGGGATTATGGGCCTGTGCCACCACTGGATCCAACTGTGAACTGGAAAAAGACAAATTGCAGCAGTATTGAGTCTGCATAAAGGTTATTTTGTTTTGTTTTGTTTGTTTGTTTTTGAAACAGTGTCTTCTTATGTAGCCTGGACTAGACTTGAGCCTCAAACTCGTGATTCTCCTGCCTTAGCCTCTCAAGTGCTGAGGGAATACAAGCATAGTCCTCCATACCTGGTTAAACCCCTGCCCCCACGTCTCAAAAGTGATCCAGGGGGCTGGGGAGACAGCTTAGTGGACAAAGCACTTGCTTTGCAAGATGTGAGAGCACATCTACCCAAAGAGCCTGGCACAGAGGTTAAGAGTACTGGCTGCTCTTCCAGAGGTCCTGAGTTCAATTCCCAGCAACCTCACGGTGTCTCCCAACCATCTGTAAGAGATCTGGTGCCCTATTCTGCCTGCAGGGTTACATAGGGATACATCCTATGTCAACCTTGGGCTTCTGAACACCCATGTGCATCCCACACAACATGTACACACACAAAAACTAAAAAAAAAAACCAAACTAAAATAACACGTTCTATAAGCTAAGCACATGCCTGTAACGCCAGTAGGAGGAGAGCTAAGAAAGAGGAGAAGAATTCTGAGTTTGAGGTGAGCCTGGGGCTACAGTGCAAAACTCTGTATCAAAACAACAACACACAACCCAATAGGAAATGGGCAGAAGAGAAGAGCAGATAAACAAATAATTAGTGGAGGAAAATAAACATACAGAAGCCGACATGGAAATCATGAGTAAAAATGCAAAGGAAAAGCCGTGTTGAGCTTCCACTCGGAGAGGGTGGGATATAATAAAGACAGCCTGGAGGACATAGGTTGCTACGGACAGTCAGATGACAATCCCTCTCTGTGTGTCCCTCTCCCTCTCTTTTTTTTTTTTTTTTTTTTTTCAGGCAAGACACTTGAATTTTATTCCGCCCTTCTAGAAGCAGGTGTTAGGCCTCTTGGACGTGAACCTTGGCATGTGCTGGAGCCGCAACACACAGCGAGGAAGCCGGAACTTTATCTTCTTGACCTGGACCTGCTTCACTGCCAGCCGTCGGCACTTGCCCTCTGAAATCTCTTCCACCTTCATCACGTTAAGGGAGTGTGCGCAGGCACGGTGCCGGGCACCCATGTCTTGGTCGTGCCTGAGGCCTTCATGGTGGTCCGTCCTCCTTCGCAGCCAGCCACAAAAGGAAGGGTTTCTCCCTCTCGTTTTTAAAATTGTGTGCGCGCGCGCGCGCGCATGTGTGTGTATGCATGCACGTGTGTGCCCGTGCGTGTGTGTGCATGCACGTGTGTGTGCCCGTGCG